>NC_044205.1:16220771-16520771 GCF_900880675.1 Sparus aurata
AATTATTTTTGAACACCCTAAATAAGTTTTACGGGCTCGGGATATGAAATGACTTATATTACAGTAGGTTTATGGCTGAAATACACAAGGACCGACTGTAAGAGCACGTCCCTGACCCGACTATGAAAATGAAATTGTGTGGATAAAGGAAAATATTTACCAACTGCTCAGAGGTCTCCCTGATTTACAGTGTGGTAATTTAGGTCAAGCCATCTGTAACAGACGAGACGTTCTCTGATTAATGTTTATCACAATGCCTGCCAGTAAATATACACTATTTGCGCCTGCGGTGGAGCAATATGAATGATTTCATGCTTCTTGTAGGAGCCCCTCTATCATTCCTCCTCCTTTATGGCATCCATTGTTTCCTGCCGCTCCCTGCTTTGTTTCAATATTTCACTTTTTTTTTTTTCCTCGAACCTCCTCCCCACCTGCGAGCTGCTGCCACTTCCCCTCAGCCTCCCTCCTCACAACACAAGCGTTCGCTCTCCATTCCTCCGCTTGTCTTTCCTCGCCTTTCTTTCTTTTTTTTTTCTCCCTTCGCTCTTTCTATCTCACCCACACAGTCATTGTTAAGCCACGGGTCCAGATGCTCCGTTCGGTGCCTCCTCCATTCAGCATGTAGTCTTGCGAGAAAACCCGTGAACCAAGGCTAGAATGCCTCGGACGTTTTTTTTTTTTTTGCCAGGCCCCGTGTCCGCACACACAACAGTGAGCCTCTGGACACAAACACTCTCGAAGAACACTTTTTTTGTTCTTTTTTTTTTTTTGGCCCACGTTTATCTGGCACGTTGTTCCCCTAATGGTTCTGGTTGAGCTGAATTGAGGTCAGAGCGTTGGAACGGCGTCAGGGGTGAGAATGGGAGTAAAGAGCATCAAGGTCATTTGGCAGACGTTTTACATCGCTGCTTTTGTGACATTATCAGCGGGGCTCAGCAGAAGGCTGCCTCTGATATCCACTTCAGGTCGTTTTTTCGGCTTACTTTGGCTGCCTCTACCCCCATGTGGTGGAGGGATGGCAGTGCATCTGTGAGCACTGAGCACAGTGGCGTGATGGGAGTTGCTGTGTTTGGACGTTGCAGGTGTTACTGCAGAGCTGTTGTTGTTGTTGTAATGGTTCCAAAGGAAAGACAGGCCTGAGAGCAGCTAACACACCAGGATAGGCCATCATTCAGTATGTTAAAGGTGCAGTATGTGAGAACTGGCCACCTCTTGAGTCCAGGGGCTAGCTGCTTAGCATGCTAACTCCAGTAGATATTCCTGCATCACAATATATGTTGATAATTTCATAAATGTATTATTCTAAACTAAAAGTCTTACATATTGTACCTTTAATTGTAATTTCTGTGGTCCCTCCCTCCCTGTCATGCACAGCACATTGTGTTAATATTCAAACAGTGATCAAATGTTACTAAGTTTGCTCAGGTATTCATGTACGATTTTGAGGTTCTTGTACTTTGTCTGGAGCATTTCCATTTTTGGCTACTTTATGTTTCCACTCAGCTACAATTTCTACTCGACTTTGTTTATTTTATAACTAGAGTCACTCTGTACTTTGCAGATGGCGCACTGCATCAGAGCCAAAGCAGTGCAGTCGGATTAAAAAAAACATCAACAACAAAAACCACTGGTTCTAATACTCAAAACAATGCTGAATGTCAGATGTCATTCAGGCCTATATTCAGCCGCCTGGACAACATGTATACAGTATAGTATACACAGTGATGGAATGTAACTAGATTTAATAGATTCATGTTAATAACTTTTTTTTAGTAATTACTTTACAGATTACATGCTGCATCGGAGCCAAATTAGCTCATTTTTCCATACATATACTTTTACTTTTGCTTTTGATACTTTCGTCCATTTAGTACCAGCAAATTGCTTTTGAGACTTACATACGTTTATCAGATACTTTTACTTGAGTAGTATTCTTACGGGTGTCTTTTACTTTGATTAAAGTTATATTTTAACATGATATCTTATTTTTTATTGCTGTGTTCAAACCACGTAGCTGAGCTTTTTTAAAAAATGTTTAGCTTTTTTCTCCATTACGCTCAGAAGGCGAGGTGTATTAAGTTGGTTTCAGTCTGCAACCTCACTGCCGGATGCCATTAAATCCTCCATACTGGACCTTTTGTGCTTAAAGAAATGAAAGTAAAATAACTCAGTGTGCAGATGTCCCTTAATGGCCCTTATAAGTGATATTTGTATATATTATATCTATACTATTATATAGTATAGATATTAGTCTTGCACATAAACTAACACTTTGTTATGTGCATTAGTCTTAATAAGGCCGAGTGAGAGACGCAATGTTACACAAGCTAACAATACACAGACACCATTCTTTAATATTCACCAGACACAGGCCTAAAAGCATGTTGCATGCAGCAGTTCGCCACCAGGTGTCAGTGTTTGATCTTCAGACAACTTCTTCTGTTCGGGGATTAGGTTGGAAAACAAAAGAAAAGAAAAAAAAAACATAAAACATGTTCGTGATGACAAACGAAAATGTTCAAGCTTCCCCCAAGTTTTGCACCACAAAAGGCAACTCTTGGCATTTTGCTCCCTCGTCTCCCAGCCTGTTCCTGCAAGATCTTAAGCAAGCAGAAACACTGACATTCTGGTAAACTGATAATGTGGAGGCACTCGGAGCTGGGCAGCTGCGGGTGCCCAGATTCCCTTCGGTTTGTGTCAAATTCTATGAAACCTCCAATGAAGTAATTTTACCAGAAACCCCTATTACACTGTCAGTGTCTCATGGATTGCTGCTTGTGGTGCAAACCAGTCGAAACCAAGAAATTTCACAATAATGCCAAAAGCAGTTTGGTCTCATGTCATCAAATATCATTTTGTGGAGAGAACACAGTAATCATGCATTTTCTTGGATATGATGTGTGTGTTGGTTTGCCACATTTGATTTCAGTCATAAATATGAAAATGAGTTTTGCTGGGGGTAGTTTTTTTTGTTTGTTTTTTTTCCAATAATTCGAGGTAATAAAAGAAAGACTATATATAAATAACAAAGGAATCTTGTAATGTTGAGGGCAAAGAGGTCAGTGCTGCAACCAGCACAGGCATCAAAGCCTCTGCTAGCTTGTCGACCACAGGTACAGACGAGCGTTTAGAGTGGAGGAGGAGAGCCCATCTGATTATGCAGCACTTTCCCAGCGCTGTGCTCCTGAGAGGACATTGATTTTGGCCCACGTCTCGCTGCTGCAGGATGTCGCTCGTCTGAAGTCCCCGCTAGGCCCCGCGAGGAAGGCGAGTGCGGGCCCCGTCCAAGACAAAGACTACAGTAGGATATGGAGGGCAAACACAGAACATAGGGCCACCTTTGCCTCAGTTTATGTTCTCAAACTTGAACCAGAGGGGTCAAGTCCAGTCCGTCTCAGGGTTTGCAGATTTATCCTAACAGCCAGGATAACAGCCCAGGGTCTGACATTTAGTAACGTGTGATTACATTTAATGTCACATATGAGGTGAATATAGACTACACAGTTTTATGACAATAACGCCAGCTTATGTCCTTCGTCATAAAATGGAATATCTATACTGAAGTATGCCAGATATGCTTTATTTATATGCAACCAGACCGTGTGAGGGGCTTACTTTGCCAAGGAAAAGTCACTAGACGAGAAAAAGCGACCATAACGTAAGCCATTAAGCTCAAGCCGAGATGGTGTCTCGCTAGCGTAGGGGAGTGCATGCGAACCTGGGAGAAATGTGACATTTCCCCACATGTTATGGTGCCACTGGCCTAAAAAAAACAGACCGAAATAGACGAGTGAGACACCGCAAATGATTTGTGTACCTGAAGCGCTTTATTTTTTACTCCTTGTTTGAAGTAAGGGCACCCAACTCCAAAGATGAGGGAGCGCAAAAATCGTGCCCTGTGCAGTTAACTCCGCGGCCCCAGGAGATTTATGGCAGTAAAAGGGTTTTAACATGTACATGCCGACATTTGAGGAGATCCCCAAACACGCTTCAAGTAGCTGACATCAGTCTCTGGGGAAACATACTCCTGCCTGACCTGTGCACATGTCAGAGATATGAATAGCGCAGCAAGTTTGCCACAGTGTAAAAGTCATATTACACATATGTGAGGGTGTTTTCTGTGCAGCACGTGGAAATGTGTCCAGACTAACAAGGATTGTGGTTCAGCTAACATCTGAGTTTCAATGCAATTCCCCTAAAACTGTCTTCTATTAAATGTCCTGCCAATAAAGATATATATATATAAGATACATAATATTATAAACAATGTTAAAGAAGCGTCCCCTGTTTTAGTTCTTCTCCTCTGAATAAATATTATATAAATACGGAGGTCATTTATTGAGTTTAATAGCAATGGTGTCCCCATCTTCAATAAAAATGTACTTGCATATGTATAATGTGCTACTGATGTTTAACATAATTTTACTTTTTATTTACAGAAAATCCAAAAATTCAACTAAGAAATGCATCGGCCACCCCAAGACCCTCAGTGGCCCCCTCTATAAAACATTTCTTGCAGCGCTCCTGTTTAAGAAAAGGTCCACTTACCAGCTAGTTCTGTAGCTTTTGATAGTGTCACTTGGTCTTCATCAGCCTACAGGGTTTGTTCACCTGTCTTGGAACTGTAAATGTTCAAACCTCCTCATATTTGTACCTTGTGAGCACGTTTAGGGCATGTGACACTGTGACACTATGTGATGTGATCATAAGCTCTGAAACAAGCAGGTAAGAAGACCTCGAATTGGTACTGTGTTGTCAACAGGTCAAGAATAAACTATCAAGTCATTGTCAAAAGCTGCAAAATAGGCGAGTAAGTGGATCTTGAGTTGAGATTGTTTAGTGATTTGTTATTTTGTGCCCTCTTGGATTCCCCTATTCATCCAGTTCCCCATCAGTTTAATCACAGAAGTGCAGTTGTTATAATCATATAATCAAAAGTTTGAATCTTTACCAGGGTTTGCAACAATTTTACTGCAAATATATCACGACTTTCTGTGCTCTGGTGGCCCGGCTTCAGCCGAGATGTTTGTCGACTGTCTCATTTAATTTCTCGACAAGTGCAGGTAGTAAAAAGCCCTCCGGATGCCGGGACTCTCTGCCTCTGCAGGGCCTTTCTACAGTCAATGTCAGCTAAACTGTTTATAGCAGGATAACGAGGTGAAAAATGATAAAGTCCAGAACCAATGCTTTTTCAACATTGAGCATTAACTCCATCCGCAATTCGGATGTCCTCAGTGCCCTGGCAGTGGCGGATTATGGGGAAAGTTTGAGGACAGAGCGAGGCTTGGACCGGGCACAGGCTGCATTTCCGATGGTTGAGCTGCAAGGGGAGCAAAGTAAACATAGTTGCTGTGCTTCCAACGGGGACAGAAGAAAAAGGGGAAAAAAAATACAATGGATTAGAAAGAATCCTCTCCCAATATCCCCCTCGAGGCACAGAGAAGCCAAGTTTTCAACCATTCAGTGCTTGAAGTCAGGGAGGGCAGAGAGGTTGTAGAGTACAGAGACGATAAAGGAAGGGGAGAAGCTTTTCTGCAGCTGCACAACAAACATCAGCAAACCTACAAGCTCCCTCCACAAAAGATTTATCCCCCTTTTTCAGTATTGTACTCTCTCAAACCCTTTCTCATACTTCTCCCCATTATTGAAGTTGGATGGCTCCTTGCACATTTTGGAAACCGACTCCCCAAGCTTCACACTCTCCCTGTTAATAATCCATCACCCCGCCGTGGTCCGTATGAAGTCTCCATCTTCTTTCCAAATAAACATCTCAGCACCTTCACACTTGAGGGAGACGAAACTTTTTTAGCAATAACAGTTTATCTGACAGGTCAGTAATTCACTTGTGTTATTAGGGAAAAGTGGCGCACCTTCGGATGAGCCTACAGCTGCGTCATCGTGGCCTCCGTAGGTGTTGGCGCTGGCTGATAGCATGAGCCAGTTGAGCGGGATTTATTGCTGCAGCAACTGGAGAACTGGAAATCTCTGTTTCTTCTCTCTGTCCGTCTGATTGTGTTTCTGTCTCCCCCCCTGCTGGTCTTCAACGGAGCTCATCAGATTTTATCCTCAACTACCCTTGGTCGGGCGAGGAATTTGTGAAATACAAGAACGAAAGAGCGCAAACCGCACCGTGCAAAATCAAGACAAACGAAAGAAAAAAAGAGCTAGATATTCTGCATCGTCAGTTTTGAATAAAAGAGCTGAAAGGAGTTGAAATGTCACTCGAGATGTGGGCGATAAATCGAGCCGAAAATGAAAGAAGGGAAAGGGAATTAGTGCCCGGTCGAGTGTATGAACGTCATTTGAAGTGTAACCTCTCAAGTTGTTAAGTAGTCAGAGAAAGGGATGGAGTTTGAGCAGGTATGAGTTTATATGCCCATCCTAGAGCCTACAACAGTCAACAAGTGATCGTGCAGACATTCTCTCTCTTCTTTCTCCTCTCTCCTGAACTACTTTCACACCAGCCTCTGGATGATTGATGCATCATGTAACCAATGAGATTTAAAATCCAGCAACATATAGTTTATATCAGTTTTTTAAGGCCCTAAACTCTAAAATGATGCAAGTTTATGGCATTGTATGCATTTTTGCTTTTTTAACAGGCTGTTTTTCCACTTAAGTGTTTGTTTAAAAGAAAATAAAAAACCTCACTAATGAGTATTTGCCCCTGTTACTCTCAAGCAGGGGTATTTATTGGTCACAACATGGCATTTTCTTGTTTGGCGCCTGAACATTTCAACACACGTTCATCATCAGTGAGACCATGTGAGACTGTGTGATGTGGACCCATTGTTTTCCAGCTAATATTTTTGTATGAAAAAATGTAGATGAGGACCAGTTAATGAATAATTCAGTGTGTTCAAATTCCTATAGATTGATACGCGAGGCACATATGGAGCTTCTGGCAGCTTGGCAACATTCTCATAACCTTTTCAAAAGAGCACAAATCCATGCCTCTACTCCAAATGATCCAACAGTAGCTTTGTAATTTACCTTGGACTGGCTGGGGTAGGCCATTTGGGGTTAGTTTTAATCGTATAGTCTATAGTTTTATTAATTTTAAGTACATTTACAGGGACCAGAACAGGTTAACCGTAGAGAAAGTATTGCCGACGGAGACGAAGTTCCAGTTGACGTGTAAGTGGTAAAATCAGAAGTATCTTGTGGAGAATTGGTTTGAAGTTTGAATGGTCTTCAGGGGAAGCGTCCACAAGACAGAAGAATGATGATAAAAAAATAAATAAATATGTGCATTGCTGATGGAGAACACACCAATAATGGAATTTCAGTGCAATGTCGTTCCTTTCCAATTCACACTCTCTTTGCAGGCTTTTTCCCCCCCCTTACCCGGAGGCTGCTTTCATCCTGACCCAACTCCATATCCTTGACCTTTACTCAGCCTCTGCCACAAATTGATAAGCCAGGTGAATGTCGACAGCAGGTTGTCTATCTCATCACAGCCTCCCGCTCCTCATCTCTGCTCTTTTAAACATCCACCAATCATCTGTTTGGCTCCGTGTCCGGCATTTGCTCAGACAGACGGATTTTTCCCATGCATACTAATGTGTTCCTCGAAGACTCTCCGCTGGTTGGTTCCAGGGAGCGTGCTGGCCTGTTGGGGCTGGCTGCAAGGATGAAGCCTCTTAATGAAGAGCAGGAAGTAGTTTGAAAACATCACGCTACGCAGAATCTTGCATGAAAATGTGAGGCCTTGTGTTCCTACCTGCCAGACCGCATTAGGGTGCAGCTAATGTTTCAGCCTGGAAAGATGTTTCCTGCAGATTAGTTTACACTTGGACTAAGGCAGGTGTTGATCTAATGAATAAAACATGTTGTGGTCTTGTTTGCTTCTTAATTTGCTTGGTAGCCCTTCGATCTCATACATACACTTTTTGATGCTGGCTGGCTCAGAACCATAGTCTGCTTTCCCCACTGGAGAAAAATGTTGGAAAGCTGCAGCATCTGCCCAACACATTAGAACGTTTATGGCTCTGTTTGTCGCAACCTCCTACCAACTTACTTTGATCACCATACGCAAAATCTTTAAGCTGTACAACTGTGTATTTTCTTGCCCACTCTATAGATTTAGTCTGTATGTATGGTGGTGACACACATTCCCTCTCTTTCTGCTTCTAGCATTCCACTCTGCTCCCTCTCAGTAAGGTCAATGGTTTCATTGGACAAACTCAAACAAGCGGGTCCCCTGAAACCCTATCAGTTGTCCGTTCATTTGTGTAGACATGGACAGATGGGGCCAAAGTCAACCTTCTCTTATTAGGATTCAGATGTACTCCCAGCATGTTTTGTTTTCTCCCTCTCAGCCTTTGATACCCAGGATGTGGGACTTTGTAAATGGCGCTGTTTTAATTGAAAGTGGAAACTTAAAGAGCTGGATTGGCACTTTGGGCAAGAGCTCTAAACAATATCAGACAAGAGGAAGCGCTCAGACAACACAAGACAATAGACCGGATTCACATGGCAGCCATTTTCCTCTGACATCACACTCAGGGTGGGAAGCTCAATATTTGTAATGCTATGTTTCAGCTTGCAAGTCATACAAACATAGAGAATCTATTGACCAGCACTTTAAAAAGATGATGGACTTTGTAGGGGTCATATTTCAAGCAACAAGGTAAAGCAACACATTTGTTCACCCATTAGCTACAACAGCTAACATTAGCATTCAACCACTTCCTAGCTAATATTTGATTACATCCAGTGTGTTTTCACTTTCTGGCTTCAATAAACGTTCATATTTTAGAATTAATTCATGCCTTAATTCAAACAGCTATGTTAGCTAGGAAGTGGTTGAATGCTAACATGAGCTTTAATGGAAGCTAATGGGTTTCATTGTTTTACCTTGAAGTATGGCCTTATGTCCTGACAGGTTTTCACTATTCTTTGTCTTGAAACGGTAAAAAGATAACAATTTGTCAGATTCTCTATTTATAGGACTTGCAAGCTGGAGCAAAGAATTTGAGTTGCCCACCCTGAATGTGATAGCGGAGGAAAATGGCCGCCATGTGAATATGGTCTACTGACAGTGATGCTGGCGGCTGAATCGTACAAAACCACAAGAAAACAATCAAAATAGAACATTTTATTACAAATACAAAAGACAACAGGAAAAAGCGCAGTTCATTGCATAAATAGCTTGTTGTTAATGTTGATTTAAATACAGTCAGTGCGGAAAATGTTTTCCTATTGTAATGCATTATTTCCCAGTAAAGTGTGTTGACTTTTTGTCGATTTGTAAATGTCTTAGTTACCGTACGCTGATGATGTGTCCTTCTCCTTCTGCTGAGAAAACTTTCCCGATTTTGAAAAGACATTCTGATACATTTGCCATGTTAAAAGTGTTGAGGCATTTTAATATTATGCTAGTGCTTTGTTCATGGAAAAGTTAATTGACATTATAGTAAATCCCCTTCAACATTATAAAAGTTGACATGCAAATGAACCATATTCAGTTAATCATTCAGGTATAATTACAATCCTTTTACAAAACAATAAAAAAAATGACTATCAATTAAATATTTCTTCCCATATAAAAATGAATAACTTACAGTATACTTGTTTAAAGATAGTCAAGGTATGATGATTATCCACATGTACAAAAAAATAATAATTTCTTGGTGTTTTTTGGGCATTTACAAACAATTAAGGTGCACTTGAGTGCCTAACTTCGAGAAACCAAACTACGTCAGTGATCATAAAAAAATACAAACAATGGATTTGTCCAATGTAACAATATATTGGTATATAACATACCAATATGTGTACCAATATGATTATAAAACAGATATGTAGGTCAGATTTATTGTATGTGCTCTCTTTAGCATAAATACCACATGAAATATAATTGAAACCAACCTGTGAAATGCCTCGAGGTATGAAACATGTAATGAAACACAACCTAAACACTGCAAATGTTCTGTAGAAAATGTTAAAGGAGACCTATTGTGCTTTTGAGTTTGTGTCCTTTCTGTCAGTGTTTTATTATGTTTTTGTGCTATTAAAAGTCTTGAAAGTTAAAAAGGCCAAAGTCGACACCTAGAGAAGCTCCTCTCCCCCACATAAAACACTGCTCCTGAAACGCCCCGTCATTAGTCCCGCCTTGAATTCTGTGACTTTGTGAAATCACGCTATATCACTATGTCACACATTTGTTACACATAATTTATGCCTAGCAGCCAGTTTGGCACATAAGAATTGATTTAGCACAGCTGCTCTGTTGTTGTTAGTGGTGCTGACTCAGGCGTGTGAGAGCTGACCAATCAGAAGAGACTGGGTATTTGGGAGGAGGGCCTTAAAGAGAGCGGCACTGGACAGTATTTGAGCATTAACGCATGTAAAACTATTCTATTGAAACACAGAAAGAAAATGATGAACCTGAAAATGAGCATAATATGTCTCCTTTAAAACAAACAGGGCTTTTGACAACAGAGGTATCATCTATGCCGACGTCATGTAAAGACCTCCCAATCTGGCCGATGTATAGTTCTTTTTTTCGTGTATTTTAAGTTTACAGTAAGTGCACTTTTTTTCAACAAATTATTGCCAATTTGTTGCAGACACGAATAAAAAATCGTAACAAACTCTAGTATGAAGTTTGCCGCACCTTTCGGCCACTGTAGGTTTTACCCTCTGAGGTCAAAAGCTTTGATCATTATATCACGACATTCCTGTGAAGGCAGAGCACACAACATGAAGGTGTGATACCCATAGCACCAGAGTGAGCATGGACGAGCAGCTATGATCTTGTTATGTCCTTAATTACCACACCGTCAGTGGTAAACGAAATATAGTGAAAGTGTATGAAGCACCACATACAGTATGTACTCTGTTTAAGGACCCAGTCTACACATAAATTATAATAGTAACAGCGAATCCAATACAAATTAAATTTACAGTTTATGTACAAGTCATCAACACTAAATTGTCTGCTGCCTTCAAATGTATGTTTGAATCTTTAAATAAGCCCATATATACAAAATAGTGTGGTCCACGACTGTTGTGCAAATCCGTATTAAAGTAATGTCTCTGTGGTACTGTAGGTTGTCAGCTTATGTCGAGAGGAAACCTGTGTTTATTTGAACCAGTGCAGGTAGTTCGTCTTGAGAGCGGGAAAGCACATGTTGTTGCTGCAGGAGCCCCCGTAGCTGGGAGGGCAGGCAGAGCAGGGGACGCCTACTTTGTAGGGAGCCTCTCCGATCCAATTACCCCTGAAAGAAAAAAAACACGCCCAGGGTCAGTGGAGTAAAAGATGATGATTTTAAAGAGGAAACAATGATGATGAAACTACATTCTTGATGTTAGCAGCAGCGGATGACGAACATTCACATCTTAATATCCACTGGGTAACTGTTTTTGAGTTCTTGAAGGTGCAATATGGAAGAAGTGGCCTCCTGGAATTTATACTCCCAACAAATAAAGGCTGCATAGTACCAGAGTAACTGCTAACCACTGCTAACTGCACTGTTAGCTTGTTAACTCAGTTAGCTGTTTATTTGTTTATTTGTTTATTTGTTAGGATCCCCATTAGCTGCACTCTAGAACGCAGCTAGTCTTCCTGGGGTCCACATTTAAAACCAGTACATTTAAGTATAAATCTGCAATCTCAACATGAAAGACAAGACAAGTCAACAAAATCTTACATTAAGTCTGTACAATCGGATTGTCATCTACCTCAAAGAACGTGTGTAAGATAACTCCAATGTACAGCGGTTATAAAATAAAATAAAATAAAAATAATAAAATAAGAGGGTAAAACAAATGAAAATGACAACAATAAACCCCATTACCCTACATTAGACCCTTTGTATGTATGTGTATGTGCATGTGTATGTGTGCGTATGTTAGTTTACAGGTATGAAATTCCAAGATATTTTTTTATTTGCTTTTTGAATGTTAGTTTGTGTGTGAGTTTAGTTGTTGGCAGTGGTAGGGAGTTCCATACTTTAATTGATCTATCTTCTATTGTGTGCTTCAAAAAATTGGTGTTTGGTTTAGGAAGCATGAACCGGCCTTGTGTTGCCTGTCTGGTGGCATATGTATATGAATCATGATTGTGTTTTAACTGATTGTATTGGTATAATGGTGTTTTAAACTGTAATGTTTTCCATATTGAGAAAAGTAATGCAGCATTGACTCTATCCTCTACTTTTAACCATTGTAGACAGGAATGCATGTTATTGCTGTGCAGCTAGATGGACTACCAGGGGAGTGTTGGTGTTTTTACCGCTAGCACAGGAGGTTTGGGCCGCTGGGAGAAAGACTTTTTCAGGTCCTGGGCTAACTGTTTAGTATGCTAACGTCAGCAGACAAACAATACACAGATGTCTTAATATCAAACCTGTCATTTCTTCACATTCTTAACATTTCAAGTCAAAATTCTTCCCCAGGTCAAAGTCGAGCAACCGGAGTAACTGTGGAAACTACCCTGCAAAAGAGAAGGAATCCTCTTGACGGAGGACGCAAAGAAGGCGAAGTGGTGCCGTGTCAAAGTCTGTTCCCCCATCGAGACTAGTTTCCCCTTAACACCAGGACTGGAGAAAGTTCAAACCTGGCATTCAGTTGGCATTCTTTCTACTGGATCAGTAAGTAACAGAACCTGTCCACTTATTAATAAAACCAGCTGTTTTATGTTGCCTTTCGAGGTCCAATTAGGATTCTTACGGTTGTTTCTTGCTGCTTGTGGTAGCCATTGTGGCTAACTGAAATGATCAGCTGAAATGATCGGCAATTGTGCAAAACTTAGCTGGAAACGTTTCCACTTCAATTATATGAAATGATCGGCAATTGTGCAAAACTTAGCAGAAATCATCATAACATAGCTACTTCGCAATCTGTGCTTTGTGAGCAATTAGACATCAGACATTAGCATGTGTACAGAGACAGATCGAACAACAAGGTGTAAATAGAAACCAGCTAAATTATATCTTGACACCATCCCCATTCAAGATGTCTGAGAAGCAGAGGCCATGTTCTCTACAGCTAAAATAGGTCATCAGCGTCCTGAGTCTGTTAGTCTTACATATGTCTCCAACCAGTGGGATTAAAGAACTGGGGTCACAAGTCAGTCACAAGTCCAAACGGGCTTTGATTCATGGGATTTTTTCTTTTAGAGATCTTTTCTTCTGTTTCGAGCTTTGGTAATGCAGTGCCGGTTCACAGCCTTGTATCGAGGTTATCTGAATCTCCCAGCCAACATGGGTGGCATTTCACAACTCAGCACAGAACAGAGCAGTCTGTGTCGGGATTATGTCTGTCGTCACCCTCATCGTCATCAGGTCAACAGGTTCGTTAGAATCAACAGGCTTCCTTCCTCACAGCATGTTATAAACACTATACAGGACGATCTACAGTAAAACCTTCAAGTTAAGTGTCTACAGAGTGTACTTACTTAGGTGAGTAGTTGCAAACTAGATACGTCGCCCGCTTCCACACTGAGCCCCATACGTTCATATTATGGCACGTGTGAATGGCACAGCCCACTTTGTTAGATGTCGCCCACACCATCTGCAAAAATAAGACACACCAGCAGCCGATTAATGCCACAGTTAGACCATTTCAACAGGATCAAATGTAATACTGAATGTTGTGTGTATACCTGTGTATAGTGGGTACACATGGGACCATAGCATCTGAGAGGGCACCGGGGGTTGCAGTCGCGGGGGTACGGAAAAGAGTAATCTTTGACCTCATCGTACCACGGCTTCACCAGCTGAAGAATGGAGCGATAGCTGTGAACAGAAGACGGACACGTTCAGTAAGCGACACAGCGGACATCACAACTGATGATGAGCTATTAGTGCAAGCGGACCTTGTTACCAGGCTGAGATTTCAAACCTTGATTATGTCTGATTTGGGGGAAAATTTGCTAGAGGGAGGTTGCAGTTTGCATTCAGGGTTAAGGGAACATGGAAACCTGACAGACTTTGATTTATGAAAAGCAGAAACACCTAAAAATAGTATCTATGGGGCAGAATGTTGGCTCAGTGGTCTCTGTTCGCTCCACGTGCTCCGATTTCCTTCAACAGTTGTTAAAATCTAATATGCTGCCATCAAATCTTTTTTAATATATTTCTTGTGAATTGGATTAGATGTTGTTTTCACATTTCTTCCAAGTCCTTTATGGTGTTTCAGGGACGGTCACTCTGACCGCAATAACAATGAAACGACCTCAGGTTCTGAAATACAATATACGCTCTCTTAAACTGCCTTACTGGCTAACTGGCCAACTTCCAGGATGTCAAAGTGGATTTCAAAGATGTGCTGGGGCCTTTAGAGTTTGCAGCCGAAAAGCTACAATTTTAGTCACTGACGATGATCGAATTCCTGTGATTTCAAAGTGCAGAGGAACATTTGTCGGGATGTCCCTGACAAAAAAACATATATATGTATAATGTTTTCTACACGTCCCCTCGGGTTGGACTGATAATCAGGGCAGGTATAGATTTTCTGACTTTTAGTATCAGTGTTTTTAGTGTGTGATTGTCGATTAAATAAATCGATTTAACGCTGCAGTACTTTGGCTCTGGTGCAGCCTCCTTCTCTGTCTGTAGTCAACACTCTGTGGTCTCACTTATACTTGGGCCATGTCCAACACCCCCCCCCCCCAAATTTTGCAATGGATATTAATGTCGCTCGATTCAAGGTGCGCAAACTGTGCTTGGGATTGACTCTGATTTCTTTGTGCCGTTGCCTTGCTTAGTTAACACCTGCATAGGGCAATGACAACATGTAGTCTCATTCAAGTCCTCTGGCTCACCATTTTCTTGCAAAAATACTGCCAAATTGGCAAGCTGGCATACTAAGTCTGTATGTTAAAGCTCTGCGTGCTCGCCGCTCCATCAGGTCAATTTACCTGTTGTTTTCTCGCAAATATCGCCGAGTGTCGCTTCCACCTCCTCGACATGCAAGTTATTTTCAAAATAAAAGCCCAAAGATGCCCTAAATGCTGTTTGATCTTCAATATTGTGAAAAATATCGCATATGACGGCAAATATCGCGATATATTAGCCTAGCCTAGTCTCACTCAATGTCCCGCCCTCAATGATATCTGATTGGTTACATGTCACAAGTAATAGCTCATCACTAAATAATCTGAGAGTAACTAGTAACTTAATGTAGTGTAGTAGAACGCAGAAGAAAATGTAAATACCCAAGTAAAGTACCTTAAATTTGTACTGAAGTACAGCACTTGAGTACATTTTAGTTTGGTGCATTCAATCAGTATTTTTAATGCAAATGTAAAATTGTTACAAATATTGGTTATCGGTCTCCTTGATTACCAATAACTGTTATTGTTACCAGTCGATCCCTAATGTCTACTTTCAGGGAATAAAGGCGACATGAATCATTTAGTTGTATGATGGTGCAGGCCCTCTAAAATGAAAAACATCCATATATGCACATTATTTACTGTCTGTCGAGTGGGTATACAGTAAAATACATTTCAACAGTGAGCTCCAACTGATTTAAATCTGTACTGATAGTTAAACTCCTGTCACCTTAGTTTAGAAGGTTTTTTGGAGGATATCCTTCCTATAGCACTTTCTGTGTGAGTCACAAGGTCTCGTCAGCATACAAACTCCCTTGAGTCTCGTGTTTTTGCTCCTCAGTAAAATCTCAGAGTGTAAAACACGTGAAGGTGCCCTGTGTTTCCAAATGGAAAGTCAAGACCCACTAAAGGGATGCGCCTTTGTCCTCATGGGTCATGGCTGGAAACACAACGTTTGTTTATATGAAGGGTCACAGGAGCATTCCTCAAGCAGTCACCAGGTCACAGTGCAAAAACCTTTAGGGGAGAGAAGAAGGGGGCTGCAGGGCAACGACCATGACTGCTGAGAGAGAGAGAGTCGTCCCTGAGAGGAGCAGCAGATGTCAGGGAAGGGGGAGGAGGAGGAGGAGAAGGAGGAGTCAAAGGTCACTCACCGTCCTGTCCTGACGGAGAGGTTCTGACCCAGGAACCTGAGGAGGTTAGGTGGCCCGTGCTCCCACAGGCAGGCAAGAGCCCAGTCCTCGGCTGTCTTGGCCAGAGTGTCGTCCCACACCTACATACACCGACACATGGTGGGAAAACCCGTTGCATAACTGATGGAAAGTATCAACAGCAGATCCTCATTCAGCAGCGACATGTGAGATAAGAGTCGGCGCTTTTGCGGGCGCTCACAGCGCCGATACAGGTGTTACCATGGCAGGGCGCAGAAGTCATCCATCAAAACGGGTTACGTAAGTGGAGAAAGTTAGTTGCCCAGTATCCCTTGTAACACTTTAACGGAACAGACAGGGGGCTGGATGGGCTGAGGAACAGCAGAATCCAAAACTTGTCAACATACGGTACAGTGGAGGGTTTCATTGGGGAAGGAGACTTCCTCTGATTACTTCATTCTGCAGTAGTTTTGTCAAGTGAGGAGCACCCTTCATTGCATTTAACAGAGAAGGGCACTGACAATTTTGGAAGGAAATAAGCAAAATTTGAAAAACACTCTAATAAGCCGCCCTCCATAAAAATATTTTGCAGTTGAAAATAGAAGCTGCAAAAATGAGATGAATAGTCTGATTCACACTTTGTTTGGACTTGCAGCCTCAACAGGTTCTACAAGTCACCACTACTACGCTGCCAGCAGGCTACTTGTACCATACATGACCCCTCTTCCCTGTGACAGGGGGACTACTTTGGTGGTCTGCCGCTGTGCAATGTGCTGAGCAGCTGAAGGTGCCAAGAGACGCAAAGACATTTGTCACTTTACTTCCTCATAAAACCACAATCAGATGTGTGGGGTATCCCATCACATCACATTGCAAATCATTTTAAACTTGATGCATTCAGTTTTGTCACATTAAAAAAAAAAAAAAAAAATTAAAACATTAGGAGTAAATTGATGAGATATAGAGTGTGCGGCTCCAGGAATGACATGCACTGACAACAAATGAATGAAACTTCACTCACCATGTATTCCATATTGGACGCTGGGGGAAACACCTTCCCTCTCACTTTGTTGTGGTAATCAAGAATAGCCAGCATGTCGTTCTGACTGATGTAACGCTTCCTCCTGATCTTGGAAGACGTCGCGGCGTCCGAGCCGTGGCCGTGCGCTTCGCCGACATGGGTAAAATTGGACGTGGACACGGCGGCGACGCTCGTTGCCAGCGCACTTGCTCCGCACGATATGCACAGAAGAATTAAGTCTACGGCGAACAGCTGAGGTTTCATGCTTGGTTTGAGGAGGGGAGGGGGGTTGGAAATTGAAGATTGAAGCGATCTGCAAAGGAAAAAAAAGTAAGAAGACAAAACTGTGTAAAGTGTGCCGCGGTGCACACGAAGACGCTCCAAAAACCCTCCTGCGTCCTACCTTCTCCTGCGCTGCGCTGCGCTGCCAAAGGCTTGTATCACCTCTACAGCCTCAGTAATGGGTCGGAGAGAGGGGAGGGCTGCGAGGGAGTGAGGGAGATTTGCGCTTTGCAAACTTTTGCGAGTTGCTTTCGGGAGAGGTCCGTCTTCGCGGGGTTTATATATTGGAGTGGACGATGCAGGAAGTGGCTTCGGAGGTAGACGCGCGGCAGCCCCTCCTTGTCACCTTGAAACGCTGCGTAATTTTGGAGATGATGTGTTTGGGTTTTTTTTTTTTTTTTTTCTTTTTTTCTCCGAACGCCTTTTCCCCGGCAAAATCGTGTCCAATTGCCTCATGACATCTGCTCGCAGCCGCGGGATGTGAAGGAAAACAGCGTTTGATTAATAGAGTACACCAAGGATGGAACATAACAAAAAAATAAAATAAAATAAAATAAAAGACTTTGAGTTACTTTTTTTTCCGGAGCTGTCAAAAGCAAAAGCTAATAAGTCTTGGTCATGCATGCTGGATCCAGGGTAGATGTTTTTATATTGATAAGTGACTTGTAATTGACACCCACCCCTATCTTATCATTTTTATTGAGTTAACCTGACTAATCTCCACTGGTACATCCACATAAATTCATTGGTGGGAGCAGGGCCAGCAGCTTCATGAGCCAGATCAGTGTGAGAGCTGTGTCCTACCATGTGACCTATCAGTCTTCTTTTGTCGTCTTCATCACACTATAAAGATTACACTTGTTCAGAGTGTGGCTCCAGCTGTGTGGTTTTTGCTGGAGCAGATGCAGAGCCCAGAGAGGGAGGGGGAGAAAAAAAACAAAAAAGAAAGAAACCCTCCTGCAGGTCATCATTTTCATTGGCAGCTGGTGAACAAATTAAAGAAACGTGACGCAGGAACGATTCCCCCCCTCCCCCCTCCCACCTTTTTCCTCTCTTTACTCTCCTCCTCTCTTGTTGCCGACACAACTGGTGCTTTCCCAAAAAAAAAAAATAATAATCTTCTTGGAAGTGATGGACTTTTCAGGTGCTGGAATTGGTGGAAGGGATATATCACTCCGGGGCTGTCCGCAGCGATGGTTTTCTCCTCCGTTTAACTCCATCCATACATTTTGGCCCCCCTGCTCTCCTCTTCCTCAATACATCGACGTTTTCATCGGGATGGAAAAAGGGATAAGTCGTGACAGATTAGCTGAATGCTTCTGCTTCCTAGACCTGATCCAGTGATGCGCTCCATGCCAGGACACCGAGCAGAAATGCAATTTTTCCTGTTGAATGTGAGAGGAAAAACTTAAAAAATTGAAAGGTATTTTTTACAAAAGAGGACTGGAGATGTGATGTATTACTATTAATATTTTACACTTAAATAGATCGTCATTCTTCAGTGAAATTTGAATACTTGTGCTACAGGCATTAAAACGGAGCTGAATACATTTAGACAGAGAGTTTCAAGCAGTTTCCACAGAAACATACCTAAACAACAGTGGCGGTTTGAGGATGATTGAGGGGCAGAGTCAGAAAAAATTTAAAAGGGCACCACATGTACCCGGGGGGGCACCAGCACACAGAAAGTCTTGATTTAGGCCTATTTATAGTGAAGAAGAAAGAGCACTTAACCACGTTCTGTCCACAGGAAGGGCACCCTAGAAGGCACGGAATCATATTTGTCTTCTAAAGTGCACCCTAGAGGGCACCTTATCATGTTTTGTCCACTTAAAGGTCATCCTAGAGGGAAATTTACCATGTTTATCTATCATAGGGGCATCAAAAAGGGCACTTTTGCAGCTTTTTTTTTCAAACATAGGGGCGATTTCCTCACCTGAACACTCCTGAGTCCACCGGTGCCCAACACCCTCTATATTTATTTAACCCCTTAAGAGGTTTTGCAGATATGATGTGATTTTGTTTCCTTTTTTTTCTGTTATGACTATGCACCATCACATCTGCACAGTATTTTGACTCATCCTCTCATCTGGTATCAATAGTCAGGCCGCTCTCCAGCCAAGACGGGCCGCCGGCCAGAGACTCTGATCGACACGATGCTGAGATCCCATCCCAGGTTTATAGGCATATTATCGTCCATATCATCAGATTATCTTAACATACACCTGCTTCACGCTACTTCACACTCTCTTAATGTCTATCCTGTCGTTGGCTTCGGACGCGAGGCAGAACAATGGAGTCAAAAAGCTTAGATCTGTGGATTGAATAGAATACTGTACTTCCACTGTATGTCTCTCTCTCCCTCTCTCCCACACACACACACACACACACACACACACACAGTTTCTTCACGTGCAGTCTCCTCAAGGCCCCAGATGATATTCCCTCAGTCTCAGTCAGACTGCTGGTCCTTGTTTGCGCAGTGAACCCAGTGACTTCGAAAGAGGTCGAAAGCATTATTATCATATTATCACAGGAGTAATTAGGGCATTATTTGGGGCACATGCTGCTTGGAGGGGCCTTGGGTCTGTTTTGGAACGGCATTCTTTTTCAGACAGAGCATTTATTTACCTACAATATATTGTTCCAAGTTTCCCCCAGTGCTTCCCCCCCTCACCGGAGGCCTCTCGAAGCCCCATGTCGGTGCCAGTACAGCAGAGAGAATGAGGTGCAGTGGTGAGCGAGAGGGAAAAGCAAGAAAAAGGGAATTGCCTACGGAGCATAGGCAGACTCAACAAGTGTTTCATTGGTTATGTGTCTCGATACATCCAAAATAATCCTAAAACTCAAGAGCAGAGAGATTTTGAGTAATAGAATATGCATTATTTTGGTGCATCACGGTGCATCTGTGCTATAAATGCGCAAAAGAAACAGAGAATAAGCGTTAGCGGGCAGTTTTGGACTTATATCCGGAGCGGAGCAGCGTTGGACTGGACGATTCAATAAGTAACGAGATCTCCGAAAGGATTGAGACACTATTCCAGCAATCAAAGCACATGCTGTAGACTCCAAGCTCAGCTGTGCACTCCACCCAAGGCTATTGTTACTGCGCTGGCAGGATCCAGCGAGCATGTGAAAGTCACTAAGAGATCGACAGCATGTGAATTGGACGGATGAAAAAGAGGTGTAATCTGACTCGAGAGGCCAAAAACAAAACTGGGAGATTGGGTTTTTCACAGAACCTTTGTAATGGCTTGGATGAGCATGCATTCTGTGACTTTATAAATGATCTAGAGCTTGGCATATTAGTTAGATCAGAAGATTGAGCCAGTCTCAGATTTGTTCCGAAAATATAGGGGAGCGGGGGAGACAGTTGTAGCAGTTTTTGGTTTTGATGTCATTACTCAAAAATCACTTGAACTATTTGTATGTAACTGCCAATTTTGACAGTAATCAAACGTTCTTGCAGGCGATATAGGGGGCGATTGTGACAGTATTCAAAAGCTGTCCACCTGGCTAGAAACAACAAAGCTAACATTTGACCACAATATCAAATGTTTGCCAACAGCATGGTAATAAAACAACAAAAGGCCTGTAGAAAACCAATGTCAGGTGCAAATTGACATGTGATAATTGGCCCAGGTCTTCCCTAGTGCCGGGAAGGGGTCAACTTAGCAGAAGACAGTTAGCTTAGCAGAAGGACTGTGAGTATGGGGGACAGCTAGCGTGGCTCAGTCCAAAGAGAACACACCACTGCCACCAGGTTTTTAAAAAATCTGTAAAGAAGTGTAAAATGACAAGTTGTGGCTCTACAGGGGCTTCCAGTCGTAATGCTAAGCTAAGCTAACTGTCTCCTGGCTTGCGCTTCATATTAGTTGTACAGATATGATAACTTGGTTTGGTCAAACTACTGGCGGCCAGCTAACTTAGCTGTGGAAACAGGGAACCTGCTAACCTGGTATTCCACGAAGTGGTAGGACACATAGCTAACCTTATAAAAAACATCATCATTTTTACGCTCCACTTTTTTTTGCAGAGGTTGAACACATAATGAGTTACAGTTAATGTGTAAGCTAGTAATCAGCTTTTGTTACCTTTAGACAGAAATGGGATAGCAATTTTCCATGTTTCCTCTTTTTTATATGCTAAGCTAAGCTAACCAAGGTTCACATCCATCGTACTGCACAAGCATGAAAGTGATATGATTCTTCTCATCCAGCTATCAGCTAGAAAGCTAATCAGATTTCCCAAACTTTAACCTTTAAGCAGCCTTGCCAAGTAACGCAAATACAAGCAGCGTGATAAAGGAGCGCCTATTACCTATGAAAATATGTTTAACACCGTATTTTGTCTTTTTGAAAGGCAAGTGTATCGCGGAGGCTTCTGGGGTTGGGAAGTAGTGATGTCATGACTTGGTTTTTGTTGGCCAGGGGGCAAAAAGACATAGTGACATTTCAAGAGTGGTTTACATTGGTGAGAAGCCCAGTCTCTAGCTTCAAGCTGTCCAGGCTGCTTTCTTCCACACACAGCTGTTAAACATTGTATCAGTGGAATATACAGTTACATAGCAAATACTGTATGTTTCACACAGTCTGCTAACTTACAACGGGGCCGAGGCTTATGTTGACAGTGAAAAAAACCTGCGGGTGAGAAAGCTTCAACTCCGTGTCCCCGTCAGAAGTTCAGGAGTGGATTATGTCTCCTCCCTTGTCCAAAGAGTAACAAGCGCAGTAATTAAGTCAATAAATATCCAAGTGCTCTGATCAAAGAGGGCCCTTGCTGAGCTTTAATTTAATTCAAAATTAAATTCCTGCCCTGTTTGGACTGTATATGCACCAAGGTGCTAAAATAACATCGATAATGTTAACTTTATCACGCAGGAGACCAGCTGGTACTGTAACTACAGTACTTATACGCTGAAAGATCACCCAATATAACCCGAGCCACACAACCTTGTATTTGCCGAGGAGCGACCTCCGCAAACATGACCGCAGACGATCTATTCCGGACTGGATGTTTTTCCTCCGTTGTTGTCTAGATACAAGTCCGGCTGTTGTTTGACTGCTTCTTTTGTCCCCAACCCTGGTCACAGGAAGGTAACAGACTGTAAGGACCATTAAGGCAACATTAAGAGTAAACAACAAATGAAAGTGAGGGCTGTTGAGGTTCAGATCCAGCAGGGAATCCGAAGACAATTTTCCCTCCGGATGAAGTGGATAATTCCAAACAGAAGTTGACAAATGGTAAGAGACATCGGGGGAAATAGAAAAACTTGCGAGTTGCTGCACCATAAGCTTTATTCAAGGGGCCGTAAAGTGCCTCAAACAAATCTTAACAAACATTATGTCAGCAGAACATACACAATTAAACACCCTTTTCCCCGAAAACACAGTTTAAGTGTGGGAAAAAAAAAAAACAAACCTGAGGGATCATAGAGGAGGGACCTTTTCTTCAGAAATAAGACGCTCAGCTTGTGTATCTATTTTTGACATGTTACATTCCTTTGCCCCCAGATATTCTCACCCATCTATAAGACATTTACAACCATCTTTGATGCTCGGGCCTTGTAAGCCTGGACAGAGACGGGGCTGTGGTCGCACACAGACATTTCTCAAGAGGTTCAGATGTCAGCTGAGAGTGAGACAGGCAAACATGAAAAATCCAGCAGGACCTAAAGTTGGAGCTGAGACGTTTTATGATGTATCTTCATGACAGCAGGTAACAAAAAATATCACCTGGGACTCAGGAGTGAGCTGCCAAAACCAAAACAACCTATATAGAGCTTTTCTGAGAGGCTGTGACATACTTAGGCGTTACTGAGATTATGTATCGTTATCTGACCACTGGTATCGTGGAAAGATGCTGCATTTTTACACAGTTTTGTCCTTGATCCAGCTTTTACAACCAAATATACAGAATTACATCATGTCTAAATTCTTACCGCTGCCGTAAATGTTATTTTCTTATTAAAATCAGTGTTAAATAGCTCCATATTCCAGCTGTAATCACCGTCATAGCTTATTTGATCAATAACCCGTGTCTCTTCTGCCCTCTCTCATGCAGTAAAAGAGAAAAAACATTACCTGGTATCCCTGCCCAATTTATCCAATTAGGACAGAGAGCTCCATAAAGAGGCAGTCCTGTCTGCTCTTGTTTCAATGGCGAACAGGGTAAGCTACCAATTCCACCACACCTGGTGATGACGTATACTACCAAACAGGCCAAGCAAAGAAGAACGCCAAAGTATGGTAGAAAGGAGGGAGGGGATTGCTAACTGCAAAATGGACAGTAAGTTAGCTGAGAACTAGAAAAAGCTTTGCTTGCTTGTTGGAATGTAGAACTTTTATTGTTATTTGATAAGAAAAACATGCTAACGGAAGCTTTAAGTAGCCCTACTAGCACCGTTGCAATCTAGTCAAACCGTCAGATTTGCAGGTTGCTGATTCTTCTGTTAATAGTGGATTTCTTGTAACCTGCCTTGTCCATTTGAGAGCAAAAGAGATGGTTGAATGTATGCTGGCTGGCTGGTTGGCTGGCTGGATCAGGCTGTGGCTGGGTAGGCTGGAGGCAGTCTAGACAGCAGATGAGCAATGAGCTGGGCCCTGGCAGACCTGCCCTGTGGCTGGGTCTCTCTTGGGCAGGGCAAGGCCTTTGGGACTCCTGTCATTGACAGAAATAATAGTTGCACCGGACTATTCTGAAGCAGAGACAGCCTAGCCTTTGTAAATATAATACATTCTTCAAACTGGTGGCATTAAATAGGAGCAAACTGAAAACAGATCATAAACCAGCTGTTGGCTATGTTGCTAAAGTCCATTTCATGCCTGCAACTTCTGATTCCTCTTCTGAAATTATTACCTGCGAGAATCTGTTTTTCCTATTATCAGAAGTCCGCCCAGCCTTTATGATTCAACTGAAGTTCCCACCACTACTCCCAGAGATGTGGTCATGATCACAAAGTGAAAGAAAAGCTCCAGTCCCGATCCCAACGTGGGTGGTTTAAGACTTGATCCTTGCTCACTTGGCACCTGGTAAGAGCTTTTGTGTGGCTGGAAAGCACAGGCGAGGGCTGCAACCAGCAGAATTTGCGTCCAGAGTGCAGCGGTGACATCTGGTGAACTGTACCATTCATCGTTAAAGAATATGCAAATTGTTATGTTGGATTATTTTTAATGTCAGCTTTTCTTCCTTGATCCTATTAGTAGGGCCCATTCAAGCCGCTACCTGCCAGAACACCATGCAACAAAGTACAATAACACAAATGATGCCATTGTTACACCCACGGTCGCTCCTTTCATGATCTAAGTAGACACTGTTGGTACAGAAACCTTCATTTTACAGTACACAAAGGACATTTAAAAAGTAAACAAACGTACATACTTACATACAATTTAGTATACTTGTTAATCCTACACAGAAGTACAACTTAAAATAAATGAACATTACAGGGCACTATAAGTCTACTAAAATATACCTACATTAAAGTGAACTTTTCTGACAGTGTATTACAAAGGACATGAAAATAGTATGCTACATTACTACTATAAGTATTTGCAATTAAGTATAATTTCTTCAAGTATACATGTGTACAATTTACAATATGTTTAGAGCAAGTACACTTAAAACCACTCTCCTAAGTTTTATTGAATAAGCAGTTAAGACTTCTATTGTAGGTATTAAGACTGGATTTTGTCCATTATCTCCGGGTGTGACGCTGCATGAACGTCTTTTGCATCAGCTAAGAAACAAATTACAAACAATAAAAACTTAAAGTTTTACTCAGAATCTTTTCTCTCTTTCTGCTGCAGTTGTTGTTTGTCTCTTGATTTTGGCTTTGAGGATGACAGAAATCTGGGAATCCAGCCTCAAAGTCCAACAAGAGTTCAGAGGGCTGTCTGTACCAAAACAGCTATAACATTGGGATTTAAACAGTCTCTCAGCTTCTCACATTTGATTTGTGAGTAATGCGATACCATAAAAGAAACGTACGATGTCCATAATCACAGGCTTGAGTATTTATCTCACTTGAGTGTTGGTCAATGACGTCGAATGGGTAATCAGTTACTGTCATTAGCAGGCTCTTGCCCGGGCTGTATTTATGATGACATCAGTGTTTTTGTTGGATCCATCTTATCAGAAAAGCCCGAGCTTTCATGTGCTCTGTGTTCCATGGAAGTGATGGATTTTAAGTTGAGATGAAGCAAAGTCTCTGCGGGTTTCTGGGACTCCTCTTTTTGGCCCCTTGTTGTCGTCATCCCAGCAGTTGGCTTCATACAGTTTCAAGGTTTCCCAAGTTTTCTGAACTGCAGTTGACGGGACCGGTCAAAGTGTTTCATGCTTGTATTGAATATTTCCCAAATACAGGGCCAAAACCCGCTTCTTGTTTGGGGTTAGGGCTGCAGGCCTGGTTGTCACAATTTCTCGTGTTTATTTGATCAGTCAAAGTTATCAAAAAATAACCATTTGGGGGTTCAGTGATGGCTGAAGACTGCATACTCACACGGTCTTCCTCTGTCTCACACTGTTTTGGTCCAAACAAGGCGACCTCAGATGTTTTGCGCTCCCCCCCACCTCTTGGGGGGCTGCAGCAGGTGGCATCTCTCGTAAGAATTTACGGCCAGGTTCTTCTGGTTCAATGCAAACAAACCAAGTTTTATGGAGCAAATACTGAGAGGTCATGGACCCTGCGGTTTGATTGTACCATGACAGAGAAACATGGCTTCATTTATCCTGTTGTACCTGTGAGATGTCTGCAGGAATTCCAGCAATTTAACTCTATGACATCATGAAAAACAATCATATCTAATCACATATTTGTTTCTCAACTTTTACATTTAATGTTACAGAGACATACTACACAACCAAAGCCAGAATCAGTGTTTGCTACAGAGTCTCTGAAAGGTCACGGTGGGAATGTTTTTCTCTGAACTCTTCAGAGTTACCTTGCAATACCTTTTTTTGCTCTCCCACTGATCCACTGAGATTGAGCTGTATTGTGATGGACGCCGTTGGTTGCGACAGAATGGTGAGTGGACGTCCCCTCAGCCGTGGCTGGCTCAAGCACAAGTCTGGATCACCTCTCCATCACACTTTTTTCCACGGGCCAGCAGGGGGCGACTCCACTGGATGCAAAGAAAAAGTCTGATTGCATGTCAGCTTATGAAGAAATGTTCTTAAATATTTCTCACTTTATTTCTTACCACAGTAAACTGTTTATTAATGAGTGTACGGTTACTAGCTTCAAGTCTTTTTTAATGAATTATGCTGTTTTGTAAATGTACCAGTACCACGGCATCAGAACCAATCAGGATATCCTCCCTAGCTTTGACCTTTTGTCCAAATCGGGTCACTCGCTTCTGGCCAAGATCCCCTCTGATTTTCTCACAAATCGCAGCCTGTTTATGACAAAAAATAAAGTGGCTTTTTACTGGCAGTCAAATATAAATATTATTTTTAGTGTTGAGGAAGGTGTGCTGTCACACTGATTTGAGCACGTTCTAGCAGAGCATTTAATGCACTTGGAGGTGTAATTGACTCTAAATAAATTACAGTAATATGTCCCCAGGGCCAGGGTTTTTAAAATACTGAGGTCAGGACTACAAACCCCCTCCAGCCTCAATGGCAGCTGGTTCCTAAATGCTTTTTGGGGAACAACAGAGGCCTATGGCAACATCGCATATTGTATTTTCCATTTATCATGCAAAATAACTCATCCCTCCCATTTGCATTGTCTGCGTAGAGTCTAGGTTCTTTCCCCCTTTCCCTTTTTTGCTGTTTACACGAAAATGAAATGGAGTAGAATATATTTCAACATTGTTTTGAACCTGGGTTGAAATTCCCAGTATTAATGAGCTCTGTCAAACTTTCCTTCAAAACCTTACATCATACAAGAAATGTTTTGTAATTGTATCCCGATGAATCTTCCCACATAGTAAACTTCCTCTCTGTTTCTACAAACCTTTGACCCGCGAGGTGTAAACACGTGGTGAGTGTGTGTGTGTGTGTGTGTGTGTGTGCGTGTGTGTGTGTCTGGCTGTTGTGGATTTGTTGTGGTGGGTTCTAACCTGATTTGCATCGGCAAGTGTTTTGAATCCGCAGCTTGGTGGCGTTCCCATTCGTTTCTCTCCGCTGGCCTCGGTTCTCGTGGTAATCCCATCTGCCAAATAGTTTCACACACCTCAGACTGGGTGTTTTTAATCGTCTGGAAACACCGGGGCGAATCTGAAATCATCCCATGCATGCACATGTATAGATTATCAGATGACTGACCCTTCCACTGGCATAGAGTTTGCGGTGTATGCAAACGATCCGTTAGTCTTCAGAAAACAACACAGTATTACTTCACCTTCTTTTAAGCCTTTCCAGTTTTGACCTATTTATTAGTTGGGCGGCAGATATTCACGTTCCTCAACATCCAAAGTTTGTCATATTAGATGAGAGGAAAACTAAGCCAGACTACTATGAGGAGCATCCAGGGGTCATCTTTATTTTTCACGTCAGTGTTTTACAACTGAAAACCGCTCCTATAATTCAGCCCTGTAACTGACCTGAGCGGTGTTTTCAGTTATGCTTAACATATCAGTGTTTGCCTTTGATGTTCTTGGAAAGAGTTTAACTCTGTTTTTTTTTTGTTTTTTTTTTTATTTTGTGTGTGTTATCACTGTTAAAGGAAAGTCCCAGACTCTTTCCGTCTTAAACGTTTATAAATCCTCAGTACGTGATGTCCCATTTATTCCAGGAGTGATTTTGTGAACAAGTGGTGTAATTTAGCGTTTATGTTTTACTTCCCCTTCAACCTGTTTTGTCTTTGATACTTATTGGCGACTTACTTTTCCTAGAATTTGCTGTGACAGCCCACAATGAATGGGCATTAGTGTACATTTCAGCTGTAGGTACGGCATGTACGTGCTTGGAAGTGTGCAGTCTGGATATTTAGTTTCTCTGCCAGGAAACAAGGGAGATCAGATCAAGGAGCAGAATGACGCAAAAAGAAAAAACATGAATAACTATTTATCCCAAAAATATGATTGTTGTAAAAGAAAATTATTTGTGTGGTTATAAATCCCTCTCTTAGTATTGTATTGCATTCTGGTCCTTTTCTTTATAACACGCTGAACACAATCGCCAATACTTTGCTGATGTCTTAGTAGCTAACTAGTTAGCTCGCTAACAATGTATTGTTATGGCTAATTTATGCTTGACAGTCCTGCATTTTGATTGATTTCAGCATAGCATTTCCACCTTTGATGGCCTATGATGTCCAAAGTGTAACTAAAGCTGCTCCTCTAATAGCACAAGTTGCTAACTAATGTTAGCCTATATAGCACTGCTAGTGGCCAGGTCATGAAGCAGTGTTCTTTTGTATTTGATGACTTAATTGACAGCCTGAGGTTGTGAACAGATTTCTATCTCCATCAGATAAATGGCAAATGGCATTGAAACAATACCAGAATTCACCAAAACTGAAGAGGGCCTATTGATCGCTTATAGGGTCGTCCCATTCCATAGGGGGAGATTTCAACCACTTACCCTTCTAACTCTGCTCAAAAACAAGGGGTAGGGGTAAAAGTTGGAAAGGGGATTAAGCCTAGAAATTGTAAGACTGCTGACAAATTCATCTTCCAACACCCAGTTCAACAATGCAGTAGGAAACAACAACATTATCTATCATTTGGAGTTGTGTTTCTGGCCTCATGACAGATGTAAATCCAATAGTCTCCTTTCACAGCTGCTAATGGAAATATCTGGCTTGTTAGTAACTTATCGATCCACTGCATTCCCCAACTAATTCCTTACTTGGGCGGGTAGCTTACCGTTGTTTGGTATTACAACCTTAGCGACTAGTTGGTGAATAATATATGGCTCAATATTCAGCTGCTAAATTCTCTGTGATGCTCACTAGCTAGTCACAATTTCTGTTTTTGCTCTTACGGCTGCAAAACGATGCTGATGAGAGCAGTGAAGGTGAATCAAACACAGCAAAGGTGTGATCTGCAAGACCAAGACGAAAGGTTTTAAAGACGCCAAAACATTCCTTTTACATTAAGTAGTCACTTGATCTATTTTTATGCAAGTTTATGCAAAAAAAAAAAAAAGCTTTAAATAGTTGCTGTCCATGCCCTCACATCCTCTCTGCAGCTGTAACACTGTGAGAGTCCATGGGTGGACTTGTCCTTCACACACCCATCTGAATGTTTAAATAGCATTCATAGTCCATCTTCCCAAAGCTGTGCAGCTTGTTGTGACAGAAATTGCTTGTTATCAACCAGGAAATTTGTCTGGGTCTTGCTAGGCCCTAGATTGGTCAGCCCTGGGCCAAAACAAATCCAACCAGCTGCTGGATTTCTGCTCCGGTTCGCTCAGCAGCGAGTGCATAAGATGTATTCCAGCATCCCCAAGCCAATGCACATTTCCTGTCCCTGTTTCCTGCTGAATATCAAAGTGCTATAGAGACTCATCAAGAGACACTGCTGATGCACAAGCGGTCAGAGTTCCCACGAGCAGCACATGGTTACAATTAGTGCAAGGTCTTTTCCCGTCTTATTGTCTGTTTTTATTGCCTTTAACCAGATGAGCATCATCTCTGAATATAAAACTGAAATTGAGGCCGCAAGAGGAAAGAAAATAGTGAAAACCTGAACTGCAGATACTGCGCTTTCTGGGGTTGCTGGCAGGGGAGACCGAAGAATTTGTAGTCCTTGGAACGGCGCTGTGAATGTATTGAAAAACCTACAGCTGTCAGTTCCATGAGAGCAAATTCACAGCGGTGGGATTCGGTGAAAAATGAAAAAGGCGGAGAATTTTCAAAGCCGCGCTCACTTTTCATTGCACTAAATCAAACCGGGCCTGTCATTTTATAAGCTGAAATTTGTCCAAAAATGACAAAAAATGAGAAAAAAAAAACCAGATGTGAAACAGCGATTTCCTTTCCTTCCAGCCAAAATATCCACAACTGTCCTCACAGCTCATCAAGGAGGCTGATGCTATGACTGCCGCTGCCCCACCCTACACAACACACACACATACACACACACACACCATCACCGTTTCCATCAGTTTCAAGGACATTACATAGACTTACATTCATTTCCTGAAGACTCACCCTAACTATAACCACTACCTGCTTAACCCTAATAACAACCTATACCAAACCTTACCTTGAATCAAGTTCTCACCCTAAAGTTTAATGAGTATGGAAGTTTGTGTTTTGTCCCCTTAAGGAGGGCACAAACACAAACGCACAAACACTTAACGACTGATTTACACTGAACTCATCTTTTTCACTATTCCGTTTGTATGACTGCCTTTAAGTTTAGAAACTTAGTCTTATGCACCAGTGCTGCTGAAGATGTAAGATCATTACATCGGGGCTGCCCAAATGGCTCACAATGAGGTATGATTTGGCCTGCAAGATAATAAAAATAAAAATAAGATAAGGTCAAAATGCACTTCAAAATATGTAGATCCCTGATTATTCATTAGTTTTCACTGAGCAGCTTTGCACAGGTAGTTGATAAGTCAATACAGGGAACTTGGGACCCTTGCACCATTTTGATCTTAGCAGTCCAATACTGTATGACAGATGCTTATTTTAAGTCCATTAAGTCTGAGGTTTGAACCTACAACGGTAAAAGTTTTGGCAGCCCTGTGATACGCGTAACAAACCCTGAGCAGGACCACTGGAATAAACTCCCCGCTGCCATTTGAAGAGCTGGATCTTTAAATCTACACTCAAGAAATGTACACACCAGACATCACCTCATGACACCACTGGTCACAAATTGCATATCAAGGTAGTGAAGTTCAGCCGTGGCTGGTCAACTGCCGTCGGACACGTGCCCTGCTGGCTCCTCCTCGTCATTTTCCAGGACCCTGTGCTGCCTCTGTGTGTCTGGAACAGCCAGGTCTCCTTCTTATTTCAAGTTTCACAGCCGTTCCTCCAAGAAGCTTCCCGGTGCACTGACCCTTCCCTCTAACCCCTGCCCCACCTACCTGGCACCTTGGACTTGGTACAGTGTGAAGAACTGAATGTTTCTTGGATGTATTTTCTTGGACTTTTTTTTTATACTGTGGCTCTCCTTATGAAGTTCCTGTCTTTTCTTCCTTATGCGCTCAGTCAGTTTCAGTCAGCTTTATTTTACCATGGACCAACCAAGTGTTTTTAATGTTGCTGCAGACTAGAAACAGCTTGAAGCGAGTGAATACAGGACTTACATTCATCAGGTGGCCTAAAAACAGACTCTGAATGAGTGATAATGTTGCTGTGTAACCACCATCACTTTTTTATTGGCCATATGTGATTGTATAGGTAACGTGACTTTAAAAAATGTGATCTTCCCCTGTCTCGCTCTCGCTTGCCTACACGAGCCTGTAGATGCTTGTTTGTGATGTTTGATGCTGCTGTACTGTGGGTTCCTTTGTGATGGACTTGGATTGGATCTTCAACGACGGTCCAAAGGACTTTCCATCAGCGCCACCGTGATTAGTGACACATTTTTAATTCTTCGGCGAACTGTTCCTTTAACTAGGGCTGTGTTTTTATTCTAGCGCACTGTTCACAACGACTGCCGTTCCCATCAGCTAGCATTACACCTCCTCCCCTGTGTCTATTGTTATTGTTGGATGGACCACGGTTCGGCAGAGTAGCGTTGTCCTTCCGAGGTATTTCTCAGCACTGTTGTAATGACAAACCTTTCCCTGCCCTCTGACCCACAGAGCTCAGTCCCCAGACACACAGTAGCAGAGTGATTCCAGATGGAGGGAGTGTGCGGTAGGAAAAGGCGTCACAGTTAGAGCTTCATCGCCGCAATTTCAGGTTTCAATCACATTCCCAGTAAAACCAGCGACCAGAGAAGTTATGAGTATGGATGCAGACCATTTAGTGCTATGCCCAGACATGCCTTTAACGATTTCTATTCAAGAAGCAGTTTCCATATTTCACTGCAACCTGTTGGATTGATGCAGGCTTGCAGACAATCAAATCCATTACCTAAAACAGTACCAGGTGTTATATGTAAGAGAGCCGAGTTTTCTTTTCCTCTCTCAAAGGTTTATGGCTTCTGTGAAAGTCATTCCAATCAACGTGCGATGCGGCGTGGGTTAGCGAGTCCTTGCTATCAAATGACTTCTCACCCAGTAACATTTCCCCCGTGCCAATAACACAGTCTGTGAACTTTCCTCAAACTCCAGTCCAACAATCGTGGATATCGTTATAAACAAGCCCATCAATAAGAAAAACAGGTGCGCTCTCAAACAAACTCCACTCACATGTCAGGATACAGTTCAGCTCTCATGGTTGCGGTCGGTACCGGAGGAAGAGGTGGTCCCAACCCTGGTGACCTTTAAGAGGAAGAGACGCATCCAAAAAAGCTTTAGTCACTGTAGAAAACAAATAACAGTCTCAGCGGTGATCATTCAGTCCGGAGCAGTCACTTTCTCTTTTCTCGCTCTCACTCTGTAATGTTTGGCTGGAGAGGACGCTGGGAAAAGGTGGTCTTCTACGGACACAGATCCAGATGGTGTCAAATGCTGCGAAGGCGCATATGCTCAACAAATTATGTAATATTACCTACTCTTAAAATTTGTCAATGAGATCAGCTGGCAAGACACCCTTTTCATTTTCAATGGCTTTTCTTAAGGCTCTGAGTCACCAACATTTCCATGAATCAGACACCAGCTGGATTGTTTTTCCCTCCTGGGCGGGCTGAGCTGGCTAGATTGGAGAATATATTGGAGGTAAAAGTTGAAGCGTGTTAGATCGGCAGATCAGACAAATCTCATGTCTGTGCGGTACATACTGGCATGCTGCCAGGAGCAAGTTAGCTTAGCTGAGCTGGATTTCGTCATCTTTGGACCGAGCTCGGCTGGCTTTTTTCTCACATCCAGTCATGAATCACGCTAAGCTAAGATAATCGGCTACTGGCTGTAGCTCAGACTAGTCTTTCACAGTTTGTCTGCAGGGACTTAAAAAAAATGTTACTCTACACATGTTCAGTGCAAATGATTTACCACCTTATTTTGTTGCCAGCATGAATCTTGGCATTTTATCTCCATCTACAATTTCTGAAGGCTTTTAATGAGACAAATACACTGTGGTGGTATACTGTGGTATACTTATCTCTCTGTTTAATTTGCAGCTCCATTAATTTTAAAACACTGGTGTGAGCCGATTTCATGCAGCATGATGGGCGTAACAGCAGTTAATGTTCCTCGACCTTGCCATGATGTGTTCAAGATCGAGATGCATCACAGGAACTTAAATCAAATGTACAGAAATGTTCAAAAAAATAAGTGGGCTGGTTAGCATAGTGATGCTTTGAGCTAAATGCTACATGCTCACAATGTCAGTGGTGTCATGCCGATGTATGTCAGGTATAATGCTACATTTGCTAACTAGTATTAAACACACGAACAGTTAAGACCAATTGTAATCCAGTGTTTACCACACATAGATTTTACATTTCGCAACCCATTTTATCATTTTTCGTTATTAGGTCATCTGGCGGCATCTGTGTTCGATTAAGTAGAGGACAATCTTGAAGTATTGTCCCTCCTGTAAACACACTGACTGTGACGCGACCACTCCTATATAGAGTAGGACTGCCTATGATGTTGTAAGTGAACCTGGCTGTCATGATGTCATTCAGTACAACATTAGTCTCGATAGTTTGGCTACACACTCAACAACAGGCTTCCTCGACATGCTGGGAATCCTTATTAAAGCAATTCTGAAAGAGAAAGTTGATTTTTGAGTCTGACATATAAAAACAGAGGGAAGGTTTAGGCATCACCAAACTAATTACGATCTATTCAGCGGAGACCATAAACATCTGTCCAAAATTTCATGGCAATCCATTCACTAGTTGTTGATATAATTTGGTCTGTTCTTGGAAAGACCAACCAACATTATCAGCCAGGTTGCTAGCAAAGCTAAAAATGGAAATGAGTGAGCTGAGGAGCACTGGACCGCAATTTTGGAAAAGTTTGATCTTAGTTTTGAAGTTTAGATTATTCACAACTAATCTTAACCTCTGTTTAATTATTTCATTTATCACAGTAAGCCGCGTTCTTGAAAGAATTATCGTCAGCGCAGAAGCTTTTATTTTCGAATGGTCTGTTTGCTACCAGCAAGAAGTTATTTTTTGAACACTTAACCCTCCTATTAGTTGATCCTACAAATGTGGTGCAAAATCTGGAAGGTGCAGATACCACAGTATGTAAGCACGGGCCAACTGTACATAAATATCTCAATTTAGCATTCAGCTGCATCCAAGTGGCATCTTAGTGGGAATCCACAGGCTGCCGCAGTCTGTTTTAACTGGAAGACTCAGAGCTCCAGATTTGCCTCAAATCCCCTCCAGCTGGACACAGAGGCAGCCTTTACGGCGAGAACCACCAGGTGTGTAAATGGATTATTTAATTAGGCTTTCTTCACTTTACATATGCTTTCTGTCCGAGATTCTTCCAGGAAAGATAATGCTGCCGTATGGGAAAGAGTCAGCTGCTGTCTAATGGCATGTTTGGATTCGGTTTGAAGTACACTAAATTGGGGATTTCCAGCCTTCAGAAATTTGAGAGTTTTATTGTGTTAGTGTCCCTCATTCTGGGACTTTAAGTAATTTTTACCGAGTGTAACATATTCAACTTATGGAGTGAAGAAAAATGAGATGTCTTGCCAACAAAAGCCTCCATCACTCTCGTTTATTGAACTGTCGTGGAAAAAAGCGAAATGTTTCAACCCAGGAGCCACCGTAACGCTACCGTCTCATCGCTGCCCTGAGATGAAGTCTTGAATGACGAGGGATTGTTTGACAGAGGAAAGAGGCTTGTACCTGCAAACACTTCCATATTCACAGCGATCTCCCAGCACCCTTCTGTTCTGTTGTTCCTCTTGGGAAACGTCTGTAATTTGCATTGACACCTCTAACTTTATTATGAACAATCATGATACACTGATCGATATGTTTGTCTGACATCAACCAAGTTGCCAGATTATCTATGAACAAACTACATACAATTTTAACCCATCTGACCCCGCAACCTGGCAACCCACAACCCAATCAAGGGGCAGTGCTGGGCTGCTATCTGCAGACTGCTCAGCTAACCTAAGTGCAAATCTGGTATTTTTAAACTTGGGTCCTAAATTTACATGTTTAGGCGTGTAAATAATTTCTATTTACCCAAAGTATTGGAAAAATGCAATGTAATCCTTTGGGGCAACTGCAACTGACCTCACCACATTATTTCTTGTTTCTTGCTCTTCGTAAAGGGCTATTTACTTATTTTTTGTCTGAATTAAACAAATGTTTTTAATTAGCAAGATTTCGATGGCTTTTGTTACCTTCAGACAGAACCAGGCAAGCTGTTTCGCTGTTTCCAGTCTATGTGCTAAGCTAAGCTAACCAGGCCTTTATCTAATGCACAGGCACGACATTGGTATTGATCTTCTCATCTAGCTCTTAGCAAAAAAGCTGACATTGGCATTTCACAAAATGTCAAATGGCCCTACCACCTTGTTGTATGTTGTCTTGCGTCATTTATTATGTCTTCTAAATTAGAACCCTTAATATCACCAAAAGGAAAGTAATAGTTCACAGGCATCGATCAGACAACGTAACTTTTCGGAAACTCAAGGTTATCATCCAACAACACTGAAAACAGTGTTCATCTCTCAAGTGCTCCGAGGCTCGCTGGCCCATCTTTCGCCAGCATGTGCAGTGTCAGTGAGGTGACCCATGTCATCAAGAACAGGCTAAGGAAACACATTCCTGGAACTCAGCCATATGTGGAGGAAAAGCAGTGGGTGGTAGTGACGTAAAACACGCTCAAAGAACATACTATTAAGACCCCCGAACAACATTCCCTTCTTGTCTGCTTTCCCTCTCATCCCCAGCCTCGCAGGTTGGACATGTCAGGAGGCATTTTAAGCATAAAACGTTTGCCGGTACCTCTAAATGGCAATAATTTGTGGTCTTCGCATGTTTGGGTTTGCCGACATGTGAAGAATATTAGTGAATCAAGGTTTGGATCCTTTGTGTTGGGTTTGCTCGGTGCTCGATGTGTTGGCTGCTCCGTGTCTCTGCATCTGCTGCAGGGAAATGGCTCAGACAGGCTAAACAGGATGGACGTCACGGGTGTGAAACTGAGCTCGCCGTCACGTTTCTTTCCCGTACACCAGATAGTTGGCATAGTTTAGTCAACAAGACGAGTGCTGCGGACGGTCCTTACCGTCATATGATTCGTTTATGTAATTTTCTTGTTTTTGAAAAACCTGTTACAGAAAATGTTTCTCAATGTTATCACAATAACCGGTTCACGATGCCCGATTAGGGGGCTTTTACTGAACCCGGCTTGTTCTTTTCCCAAATCTCTGCGATTCCCCACGGATGCAACTGACGTAACTCTGCCAGTGTTATTGCAAGGAGCCATTAGAGAAATGACGCAGCCTGGCACACAGGCTGGTGTAGTAAAATACATGCAGTTCACGGAGGAGTCACACACACATACACACACACACGTAACAGGGCATATTATGCACAGTGAGAAAGACAGGTTGTTAGATAGGCCTGTGGGGATTGTTAGCAGAACTCCCTTAAGGAGAGAGAGAGTGAAGACAAAATAACTACATGTCAGACTGTTAGGTCTGTGTGTGTGTGTGTGTGTGTGTGTGTGCAGATGCTTCTATTGGTGTGTCCATGTACAGACTACTGTGCAGGGTGAGGAAATAACTAATTCCGCATAATGAATTAATGGATTAATGGCTGCTGTAATTGTGACAGATAAGAATAATTCTCGGGTAAAATTAATTTTCAGGGGAGATTATTTCCCTCATGACACGGTGGTGTTATTATAATATTTTCATCACAGATAAATTACTCGCCGTGACAGCGTCGGCGGATAATAGCACTGTGTGAGTCTGTGTATGTGTGTGTGTGCTGTCATGATAAAATGTTGTCCTGGAGACACCTCATATAGCGGAAACTACTACAGCAGAAGCAGTTTTATGTTTGTCGGTCTTTCTGTGGACAGGTTTTTGTCAGTACGGTAGCATCCTTTTCGTGCAAGATGCAGTCAGGAAGCTTTACAGGTGTGTAGTTTAGATCAAAATGAAGACTGAAAAGGGGGTGTGGGTCAGGCAAATGGGCCTAAATTAATTAGGGGGGAAGGAGGTCAGAAAGGAGCTGTGGCCCCCTACTTTGTGTCCGTGGCCTATGTTTTAAATTGAGTCACTGTAAACAAGTCCTAATTATTTATGTCCACTCTAGCATAGCTGTTATTGTTTCACCCTGTCAGTCTGTATGTCTTTCTGTTTGTTTGTGGACAGATTTTTACACTGCAAAAGCATCAAAACTGTGTAGTTTTTTTGGGGAAAAAAAAACCCAGGAAAAATACATTCTACAGCACATGCACATATAGCGTAAGCAATGCTAACGTTAGCCAGTGTAACAGTAATATAAGATATGCCACTGTTTGCTGGCCATCGTTAAATGCGTTAACATTTTGTCAGCTGGTGTTAGCAACGTTAGCTAGTGCAACAAACAGGCAACCACTTGTGGGAGCAGATGAAATGAAGAACAGGGGCGTTTTGATGGGAATGCAATGGAAGCTGGAGATGAAATCCAACATTTAGTGGCTGAAGGTTATCAGCAACACCTTTGAATGCGTGAAGTCTTCCCCCAGAGCACACTCCTGGAATCTGCAGACAGTCCGTTTGAGGCCACATGCAGGCCGGATGAATTGTGCCCTCAGCACAAACCTGCAAGGTCTGTGAGTCTACAAGAGCGGCGAAGTCTAAGTATTTGGATACTTGACTGCGTAGCTGAGAAAATCTGTGTTTTCATTTGCATTGTTTAAAATGAATGGTGATGATATGTATAAAATCTTAAGTGACTATTTCTGCAGACATTATCCCGTTTCAATTTGTTGCGTACACTTTGCTACATGACTCATCATTTGGAGAGTTTCAGACTCATCCCATCACCTCACTGGCAGAGTTATGTCTTGTGCAAAGAAGCCTTTTCAGTTTATAAACCAAAATAATTGTCATCATCGTCTGTTTACGGTTCAAACCAGGTCACTGCATATTCATGACATTGGAAGGAAAACAAATCCACAAGTGAAAGTATTCACGTCATTCACTGACAATATTTAGATTTGGTTCATTATAAAGCGTGTTTATGCAAAACTTCTGCCACGTGTCTCAAACTTTTCATTGAAACTCAAGATTATTATAATTTGGCAGCCGCTTTACCCAGAGTAACCTTTTCTGACCTTTTCTCACAGTAGTATGAACTACGAAAGTGAAACTCGGGATGCGCCTTGTTGCTGAGGACATGGTTATATCTGAACAGTAATAATCCATCCCTGAAGCAGTATGCTGGTGTGGAATGGAAATAAAATAATCCAGCTCAATACATCATCCAACCCCAAATCAAAACAATGGTTACCCACATTTTAGGCCAAGTAAAGCCAAACACAAATTTAATTGACTGATATACTATCCCTCCTTCACCTCATTTCGCCCCATTGGATGTCCAGATTTGCTTTCCTCAGGACAAGAATGATATCCAGCTGTGTAGGTGTGTCCTTGTATATGTGGGGTGTTTAAATTTCACGTCACTCGGTCGATGATGGGAATTATTTTTTGCTTTGCCCTCATGTCCTGGCTCACCACTACGGACACGGCTCGTGCCGCTGGTCAGCCTGTCGCTGCAGTCTAGGTGAGCTGCAGGAAGCGAGACCTGTGATGACAGCGGTCACAGCCTGTGTTGGGTTGAGTCTGGTCTGGATTGGCCTGAGGTGGATGGAGCAGGGCAGGGCTGTGGCAAGCAGTGGTCAAAAGCTAAATCTGTCAGCATGACTGAGCGTTAGAGTGTAAGGTGAAGGTGAGAGTGGCATTATCCGTCTTTCTTCACTCCTCACATGTCTGCCTCCCTTTTGGTTCATTCTAAAAAAAAAATTGTTTTAAATACTTCTTCAAGCAAAGCTGGTTATTAACCACATAAATCCCAACGCACTGCATTTTCTAAATATCACGTCAGAGTCTCGGCTTCCATCAGTGTTTAGGTCCAGCTGATCTTGCCAAACGCACACAGAATAAGAGGGGGGATGACGGCGGCAGATCATTTTTCCGAGAGGTCTGACTCAGAGGGCTGAAACGCTGCATTTACAGTTTGTTGGTTTGAGTGCAATTCCATATCAGTGCAAATGTTTGTTAGTACAGTGCTGCCATCCAGAAATGGAGCCCTCACACCAAACCTCCAAAAGCATAAAGCCCCGACGTGGCCCTCTCCACTCCTCACCTCAGATGCTGTGGTGATAAAACACGGGAACACGTGGCTAATTCGTTTCGCTGAGCGCCGATTCCTGTGAGACATTAAACTGTCATTTCAGCTTTTTCATCTGCCTTTTGTTCATTCTGGGGCCCAAGCTAAACATTCGGATTCAGCAGGAAACACGGCAGCTTTATCTCTCTCTATGGCTGCAGTTTATATCCGTCATAAAATACAGAACTCTTTCAATTCAGAAATCATACTGTCACTTGTCATTATCTTTTTCTTCCTTCCAACTATTTCTGTCAGTCTCTTTTTTTTTTCTCTTTCATATATTCTCTAAACAGTGAATGAATACCCAGCTGTAAGGCAGTATCCTCTGTGTTACCCTCTGACTACTCAAGTATGGTGGGGTTTGGTCAGAAGAAGATGCGGTCGCACCTGTGGCCACATCCAATAGTGATGTCACTGTGTCCTGACACAACCATCAGCCACCCTGTCAGTGCTGATGGTGCATTCATTTTGAAACGGGAAGTCCGAATTCCAGAGTACTCGGTCGGAAATTTAGACTAAATGCCCTCTGAAGTCAAACTTCCCATTCGGAAGGTCGACAGTTCCTCACCAACCTTGACTTGATGGCGGAACGTTTATAACATGCTGTTTATTGGCAGTCCTGTCTCAGTTTTGTCACAGTAAATCAGACGGTGTTTTGTGCATAACACCACATTTTTGTGTTGTAATCAACTGGTAGAACACATAACAAAGCTTTTCCTTTTTTGGAGGTGTCCATCGTAGTTTTACAACTTATACTGGAATGCTGTCAACTCGGGTGTGAGATCATTCCCAACTCCGACCTCAGAGGCAAATGGAATTCAACAATATACCAGCTCCCTTTTTTCCCCCTGGTAAGATCGTCAGTGCTGCTTCATGCCTTGCTTTCCAGCCTCTGTAACATTTACCAGGAACCCTCTACCTTTAAACCTGGAAACTTTGTCTGAACCCTGATCTGTACCTGCCTGCCTGTACCCCTCACCTGCCCACTTCCTGCGTTCTCCATGGATACTCTGTTCATTATGTACAGGAAACACCTGTTGTGAGCCTGTGACATCCGGGATGCTGCGTGTTTCAGCCAGTGGAGGGCAGAGCAGCAGCCATATTCTACCACATGTCCTACACAGCAGCAGTGGCCTCTTGCTGAAAGATAGGTGGGGCCCATCGGTGGTCTCACATCACACCAGCTCTTCAAGCCTGTGGTATGCTCTGATGTTAACCAATAGCTTGCTTCTGGAAAATGAGCTCGCCGCGTGGAGTTCACTGACTTAGCAAATTTCGGAATTCTCAGTTAGCACTCGATGCCTTTTGTAGCCGCAGATGTGCAAAATGAAAAGCAAGTGTGATGCCTGTCCGCTGTGCACGTCCCCTTTTCATTATGAATGAGAGCGCACAGTGCTTCTAATCTCAAGTGATGTCATAGCGACCATGAAATAAATACACGTCAGCATGAGGTAGAAAATCAGAGTAAACAGGCTTCAGTCCAGACCAAAGCACCATGGAGGGTTAGGGTTGGCTCATACACACTCTCCTGCTGGAGTTTGGCCAGTAACTACAACAGGTTGATGCACAGTGACCCCAAGACTAGATGAACCTGTCAATGTTATGTGAACTCTCAATAGCATTTTGTTTTCCCTTGAATTAACAGATAAGGAGACTCATAGCCAGAGATGGGGATTGAAATCTACGACTCGGACTCGAGATGCAAAGTCCACGTTCTGTTATAAGTAGGCAATAAGACCTCAATACTTGCTGTATATTGGAGCTGTTAGTTCATGTTACAAGTCAAAATACAGTTATGAACTCTAAAGGAAAGCTGTTGCAGTGTTCTAAGCAGACCAGATGGCGTACAGACGAATGATTAAGCTCAATACAGCCGTAAGAGACTTGAGACTTGACTTGGACTTGAGGAAAAAAAGACTTGTGATCGATTTATCGCAGGTCAAGGTTTTGTCAAACATGCTTAATCTCTCTGAAAGCACCTTACAGGAAGTATTTTGCAGCATTACCATTACTATCACTTCCCTTGCCGCCCCTAGAGTCATAATTAGCACTTCATTTCCCTGGCTCTTGTCTCGAGATTGAGACCTCCAAGCAATGGAAAAAATGCCTCCCTCCTCTTGGCTAGTGTTAATGGGTTCAGGCCACTAAGAGAAAGCAGACCTCTCTAATCCTCCATGGATACAGCCGTGTCAATAAAACCCTTTTGCCATTTAATGCCTCCCTTTGTAACAGTGAAATGCTGCAGAGACACGCGGCCAAACGTGAAACTGTAAAAAGCCACGAGGCAGCAATTCTGTGTTTTTCATTTTTTACGAGGCAACCGAATTGAAATTGGCATCATATAAACAAACAGAAGGACTTTGTATGGATCTCTTTGTTTCTGCTCAAAGGGCTATTAACCTTGTAGTTTTCCCACCGCCACATTAACTTTGAGCGCTGAGCGCTGAGCGTTGTTGTTAGAGGAGTGTTTCATTGACCTTTGGCATCACAGAGATCTGTTGACAGAGTGAATGTGCTTATGTCATTTCTTCCATTTATGATTTTGTCACAATACTCATATTTTGATTTCGTTATTCCTGTTGATTTATGCTCCGTTGGTCCTTGGACGATATTCGGTCACACGGAGACGTATTGTTTACTCATTTGTTCTTTCCACAACAGTGTGTCATTTTGGGCATGATGTCTGCTGGCGCGTCCAGGAGAGAAAGTGTTCACAATGACACACGAGTGAGGAGAAAGGCAGGTTTTCCTTTTAAATGTGCGTTGTTTTACAGCCTTCTCCCTTTTCATTTTCTTTTGCAAGGCTTGTTTTCCCCTCAAAAGACTGCTCCCGTTCTCCAGTCATTGACACCTCTCGAGCATCTATTAAGCGGACAGCCCCTTTAATCTTTACGGCCAGTGTTGTATGGGAATATTGCTCTGGCTCTGAACCAAGGCCACCAAACATAATCAGTGTTAATGATATACAGTTAAATATGAGCTCCCTCGGTTGCTTTTCAATGCTGCGAGGCCCGGCGGATTGCTCATTTTGAAACAAGTGTTTCTCATTATGTCGAGTATTGTGCTTGGCAGGGAGGCCCCAGAAACCCTGCCAATGCAAAATCTGCTTTCCAATGCCTGCTTAGAATACCATATATAGTTTCACCTGTTATCCTGCTCAATTCTCAGAGATAATCCACACAGTCAGCATGTTCTCAAGTCTGTGTTGGGTTTTTAGAAGTCATGGCTGATACCCAGCGAGGAAAAAGTGTTTTTTGCATGTAAAGTTAATGTAATTACAAGTGTTCTTTTTGTTATTTTTTTTAACAGATCAGATTCAGAGTGTACTACTCTGAGCTTGTTGGTTTGTCCCCAGTGACCTTGACAATTTGTTGGTAGTACTGTAGGTGCTACTATTTCAGTTTATTTTGGACTTGGGCGCATGGAACATGAGGTGGAAATGCTGAGCATGCTCTAATCAACAACAGTGAGTTTGATTACTGCAGCATCAAAATTATTCTAGTAATAATGTCTTGTGATTTTAAAGGAGACCTATTATGCTTTTTACTTATTTTCCTTTCCTTCGGTGTGTTATATACTGTACATGTGCTTGTAAAAGATCTTGAAACGTTTAAAAGGTTTATGTCCGCACCGACACGAGTCCCTCTCTCCAACAGAAATCACTGCTCCTGAAACACCTCGCCAGTAGTCCCGCCTTTAATTCCATAACTTTATGACATCACACTACGTCGCCATGTCACACATTTGCATAACTTATGCCTAGCAGCTACTTTAGCACATAAGAATTGATTTAGCAAAGCTGCTCTGTTGTTGTTAGCAGTGCTGGCTCAGGCGTGTGTAAGCTGACCAGTCAGAGCAGACTGGGTAGTCAGAAAAAGGGGTTCAAAGAGACAGGAGCTAAAACAGAACGTTTCAGGCAGAGGGGGAATACGTTGCTCTAGTACTGGACAGTATGAGATAACGGATGGGTTATTTTAGCATGTAAACCTATGCTATGATGAACCTGAAAATGAGCATAATATGTCTCCTTTAAAATAAAATGCAACTGTCGCAGCACTGTGAGCCTTGAAAAGTGTTCAGCTCCGCATATTAAATGCTTTACTCCCAATGAAGCTCCTCTATTGGCCGCCATTTTGAAAATAGCATGTTGGTTTGTAGCAGAGATGTGGAATTTGTGACACACTGATGAGAGTATTCCAGCTTTGAGTCATCTCTGTAAATTGAATGTCTCTTTGAAGATGTTTGGACATTTAAACAACCATACAACCAGTTCAAAAGTTGCAGACTGGAAAAAAATGACCCTAACTCTTACAGGCATCTGCAAACACACACACACACACACACACACACACACACACGCACACACACACAATGCCCTACCATTTCCTCGAAGTTGATTTGTTTTCAAATCGTCACAGAAAACTCCCCTGCAGGAAAACCTTTTTGCACACTAACAATAGGCAGATTGTGTTGTTGTGTTCAGTCCTTGCCTTTAAAAGGTCATGGAGGACGAGCTGTTTGGTGACGAACCAACAGTATGACTCAGTTTTCTTTTCTGCCTTCGTCTTAAATTTCTACATTCGTACCATGTTTTCATTAATACGTTCTGACTACTGAAGATAGATATTGTTGATACTTCAAGAAAATATCAGGGTCACTCTAGTTCACTACAGAGTTCCTTTAAGTTCATTACAGATATTAAAAGGAACAGTTTGTAGGATTTAGGGGCTGAATGCAATAGAGTATCAGCGTAAGTGTAAAGTTCTATAAATGGTTAATACAATTCATATCAAATTCATCAGCATACAACAGGGCACAAGGTCATTAAATCATCATTCTACAACACAGGGCTGCATAACGAAATGTTCATAAACTCTTTCATGCTACATAAATTACAGAACATGTATCCAGTTATTAATATACAAACATACTTGAAGACATTGTGCATCTTTTGAATTTGCATCACGGTGAATGTAAACAGCAGCAAAACGACGGTGACGATAACAAGGACCACATCGTCACGTGAGGAGTTGGACATCAGGGAAACACTGTCCAAGCTTCACTGATATAAACGCAGAGTCCGCCTCTCATCATCCCGCTGTAGTAGGGCACTGTAAAGGCACCCTAGAGGGCATTTGTGCAGAGTTTTTCCCCCCTGCTCCCCTCCTGAGTCCATAAGCGTCCTCCTCCATGCACAATGGTCATTGTTTACAGCCCACTTGGCAGCATGAGGATTTAAGAGGACTCGATGTGACTACTCAGCTATTCTCTATAAATAGATACCTCCATATTAAAGCAAACACATTTCTATGAGCAAACAAATATTTATTTTGTTCTTCATTTAACCATTGGTTGCATTCCAGCAGACACGTTCTGCCTTTTATTGCTCTCCACAAGAACTGTTTACGTCCATGCAATCAAAGCCCTGTTAAACATGATAAGTCCATACCGTACTCGGACTACAAACGGAAACCAGAATGCTTCTGATGACAGAATCTTGTGCCTACAGTGAACACAAGATAGAATAGAGCACCTGTAACCACAATGCAACTGCACACAATAAAGATGGCGAGAGCGGTCGCACCAAAATGCCGAGAGGACGTTAAGAAGACTCAGAACATTTTACCTGTCACCAGTGAAAAATAAGACTACTGTGTTTTTGGTTTTTGTTGATTAAGACTAGAACTAAATCAAAATCATCTGTCAAAGTAAGCCCTGCTAGCAAAGGGGCAGCGGGCAGTGTAAGTGCTTGCATGCATGCTCGAGCCATATGCTGATGTTGTGATTGGCTGTAGCTCAGCGCTATGTGATTGAGTTTCCTCTTGTGCAGAACCAACAGCAGCAACAAATGATCCAGTCGTCTCACTGAGTTTGTGTCCGTCTTGCATGTTCAGCAGTGGCATATCAGATCGGCCACTCTCGATATAAACAAGTACACCACTTAAAAATTACAATTGTATTTTTTTTTTTCTCTCACAAATTGCAAAACAGTCTCTATCGAAGAAATAAAAATCAAAACACTGTGTGGTTTCACCAAATGTGAATTGTCAGCAACAACTTAACTAAACGCCGATGACTGCAGATGTCTGAAGTTTCTCAAACCACACTGAATGTTTTTCTATTGTTTCAAGGTTTAAGCATGAACATGTCATTATATGATTGTCACTGTATGCAGAAATATTGACAGAAGTGTGTAAGATTGTGTGCGCAAAGATATTCTGCATAAGTCATTGCATTGCGTTTGGAGTCAAACTATAAAACATCAATCCCTAAAGAAAGGCCTTTCACCCAGGGTTCAGCGTCTTGGATATCGTATAGGAAGATGGACCATATTGCTTACGTTTCTTCTATCTGCCGACAATCAAAGAAAATACCTTGTAAAATCCTTTCTGCTTTTTTTTTTCCTGTCCCTGCGTTAGCAATAAGCCTTTTGCCAAACAGCGGGACAAGCTAGACAGTTACACTTGATATCTCAGTAAAGCCCCTACAGAACCATTAATTCTCTCTTCCCTTCTTGCCCTTCCTGTTTGATACACTTCGAAATGTTATTTCAAAATGTTCCTAGTTGTAAGCCAAGTATGTAATAGCTACACTAACTGGATCAGACAGAGTTGACCTATAAATTTGACCTAAATATGTGAGCAATTCAGGAAGCTGCGCAGACATTTTGAAGGGGCTGCCGTTGTTGTTAACTCATAGTGTTCGGAGAGTTGAAACGCTTACATGTATCCTCCAGCACGGCTGAGAAACTAGAGGCTTCTGTTCACCTGATAGCAAAGTGCTTAATTAGAGTTATAGAGCAGGGTGGGGGAAATGATCCCTCACTGGCTTCCCACCAGCTACAGATGGAGAGAGATTGAGAGTCTCCTCAGTGGTGGCCAACTGCTTTTTCCCCATGAGCGGCACGAATCAGGTAACCCAGTAAGAGCGCTGATAGGACTTTAACGAGTGATCTTGATTAGGTCGTTAGTTTAAATACACCTGCTCTGGTAGGTTGTGTGTTAGATAGGGGTATGGGGGAGGTGGTTACTGTATACCATAAGAGAAAGGGAACCATGCAAAAGACAAATGTATTGTGTAATTCACATAATGCCTCCGCTTAGCTGGCTTGCTAACATTACGTGTTTCCCAGATGGAAATAGCCACCAGGGCTAAGCTGTGATGGTCAGTAAATATCTTAGGTTACAGCACAATGTTTTGTTTTCTGTTTTTACATTTGGTATAGGCCCAGTGTGCGGGAGTTTGGGCCGAAGAAAATTGATTATAATATGTGTAGTATTGTTTTCAAGAATGGTTAGGGTGGCGTAGTCTGCCATGTTGCACCGCCACGCTTCTGCAGTCCCAGAACAGACAAACCAAACACTGGCTCTAGAGAGGGGCTTTTGTGTTGTGTGTAAATCCTACACACTGGTCCTTTAGGTAGCTTTGACTAGGCCAAGCTGCATATTGCAAGTCATGGAAAAAGTAATGTAACTAATTTCGTAACATGTATAACATGTACTGTCTAAATGATTACATTGATTACATAACTTTCCCACCACTGATCAGTACACATCTGTATCGATATAATATCTGCACCTGTTACATCACATTTAAGTTCAGATTCATTATGAATTCATTTTTGTTAGTTCCTAGTCTGTCAAATGTCTTTGAATATTTTTCATGGTATTATAACATGGTTCTTATGGCCTTTAGGGTTCATGGGAGAGGAAGTGTTTTCAAAGCGCGAGGTGAAGTCAGTATTTAAACAAGGATGTCCGTTTATGTGGTGTCAGCTGCATTCAGCCTCCCTCACAGGGTTTGTTAACTGTGACAGTCACAGTAGGTGGAGCAACCTTCACTGACCTCCGGGACGAGACAGACGATACATTAGGGCAACGGCGTCATTAATCCGCGTCAAGATGATGTATGGAGGCGAGAATGGACGCACTTAACCTTCTTATTCTTATTTCATTCTTTATTGAGTCACTTTTAAGACTCGGATCAAGAGTGACTCTCCGTTACCCTCCAACAGTATCTCCCTAATGAATCAAAAGTGATCACAACCTGCCTGTGCACTTCCAGTGCAGACATATAAAGTTGGAAAAATAATTCCTCTCAATGCTGAGGTCACTGTGGATAATTTGCAAGGTAGTGGCAGAGCTACGATACACAGACAATTCATTAAAAGAATAAAAAGCAGACGGCGTATTTGACTTGGTCACATCTGGCCAGTTGAACAGAGATTTATAATACAGCAGGTTCTCTCCAAGCGGCGTTGGGTATCATCTCTCCTGCGCGGCGGTGTTTATGTAGGCCGGGTTTAAATATTTGAGGAGCACATGTGGGGATGAATGGTGGCACAGGATTTCATCATAAAGCTGTGAAGGGCAAGCCGGCAGGGGGTCATTGTAACAGTAGTGTCAACAACGTGAGATCCCACCCCTGTCGACTCAGCAAGCAGTATATCGCAGAAGCTCTGAAAGGCGGTGACGGCTGCTTTCTGGAAAGGCCCGGTGGTCGGTTTTCTCAGAACATTTTTGAGGGTGCCAGCAGGCTCTGGACCCGTTCCATTAAGAAGGCCGTCCAAAGTAACCATGAGGGCAAAATGAACAGAGCGAGATGTAAGAGAGAAGAATCGGGGCAACAAATTAGCTCATTGGACAATGGTGACAAAACTGCTGCTGACATTGTACAAAGAGCAAAACAGCTGCTTCTCCATTCACTGAGGTAGTTCATCGTGCCGTGCCATTCCTTTGTCTACAGTGTCATTACGTAATGCCACTGTAGACGCAGGAACACATGACGCTCATTATCTTCTCCAACATCTTTTCCATTTGTTTTGACCAGTCAGAGGGCAAGAGAGGGATTGCTGCACTAGTGCTTTTTGCAGATGTGATGGAAGAATATTAGATAATCTATGACTACAATATTGTTCTTTTTCAAAGAATTTCAAATATAGGAAAAATCCTACCTTGCCATTATGCCAGCAAATCCAAAACTCATGGCTGTGTCCGATTCCATCCCATCATATCTGAAATTCTACTAGAGCTTTAAACTTGATTGTTCAATGCCACATGGAAGATTGGCTGTGTCTTCCCTCACTTGTTGCTGGTAAGCTATCTGGCCATGATGAACAAGGAAAAATAGGCATTGAATCTTAGCTTCGATGAGTTGGAGGCTTTAATAGTGTCCAAGAAGGAGAGGATACATTGTATGCCAATTATTACATGATTTGGGAAGTTTGAAGCTAACAGGCTAATGTCAGTCTGAGTCTTTCCAACAGGGTAACACCAATGTTAGCTTCTTTAACAAGCTAACATCAATGTTAGCATTGTGAACAGGCAAACATGGGTGTAAGCTTCTTTAACAGGCCAACACTTGCGTAAGCGTCTCTAAAAGGCAAACATCACTGTTAGCTTCTCCAACAGCCTAATGTTAGCCAATGTTAGCTTCTCCAACAAGCTAAAGTTAGCTTTAGCTTAAACAGGCTAACATCTGTGTCACTATCTCCAATAGGCTATATAAATGTTAACATTAGCAGCTCCAGCAGGCAACAATCCTTATTAGCGTCTCAACATCTATTTCAGCCTCTACAACTAGACTAACACCCATGTTAGCTTCTCTAAAAGGCTAAAATTGGCATTAGCCTTGCCAACAGGCGAAAATTCTCAAGAACACCAACAGTGGTGTTAGTTTCTCCAACAGAATAATATCAGCATTAACCCCACCAAAAGCTAACAGTAATGTTTGTTCATCCAACAGGATAACATTGGCATCAGCCTCTCCCACAGTTTTATATAGATGTTAGTTCCTCGAGCAGGCAAACACGGGTTTTAGCCTCTCCAACAGGCTAACATCATTGTTAACTTTTTGTTGTTGTTGTTCCCCATCTTCACTGTCATACACACCTCACCTAACAATAGTGGTGCTGCCGTTTTTGGCAGTTATTTTCAATACTGGACAGGGTGTATGCCTCCTAACTTAAGTTTCCTATCTTAGAAATTCTTTATTTAGGCTAACTATGGGCTAATAGCTCAATTCCTGCTCGAGGATAAGAAGAAGATGTCATTTGTGTTCATTCACAAATCCTAAATATCCTCCTAAACTGAGATAAGATAGGATGTCAGCCCTGGTTCGTGTCCCCTTCCCTTCTGCCCATGGCATCCCCAACAGTATTACATTTTTCCTCACCGCTACCCATGCAGCTCACAGCTTCTGATTGTGAGAAGTGTGGAAGTTTCCATGCTCCCACTCACTCAGCCGCTGGGGCAAGAGCCACATCACGCAGGCTTAGCTGTCAGCTACTGCTGCGTGGGTTTGTGTTTACCCAGCCAACCTGTCTGTGGGCATCCAGCTCAGTTCACACATCATCACCCTGCCGTCCACCTGCCTCACGCACTTAAAACAGAGTTTCAATTCAGCAAGAAATCCCTCCTCTGAAGGAACGATCACTACTCTGATGGGAGAGAAATTATGCACTAGATACATTTTTTTTACCCACATCTTCTGCAAAAACATAGACTATGGATAGTTTTGTATTTTTATTAATAAGAGATTACACCTGTAAAATAGGCCAAGAGGAAAATCACATTACATTTCAGTACATTTGTTGTAAAAGTAGGCTACAGCTGGTCTGTAACTTTACATTATAAGAATCCACAGTTTCATTTGCAGAATTGTACAGATTTCTTAAAATGCTTTTCAGTGTTCATTTGGTAGTTATCAATGTAAAACACATTATCAATGTAAAAACATAGACCAATAAAATTATTTTACACTTTTCTAATAAAGTTACTGTTTTATGCTACTCCTTGTATTAGCTTCCATTCAACTGACAAGGTATTGAAGGTATGTTGTAAGCTAGCTAATGCTATGTAGCATATGAGTACAATACAGTAAGATATTTGCTTTCCAGCATTTCATCTCAACAAACAAACTATGGACAAACTATAGCTGGCTAGCTACCCCGCTAATTTAGCAAAGCCATGTGATTAGCATGGGTGACATGATGGCTGTCATGGACAGTGTTACACTGAAGTTATTTGAAAAGGGGAAATTATTCAGTGTTTGTTAACTTTCGTTTGTTGTAGATTGACTGAACAATTGTTTGAAATAATATCATTATGCCATTTTTTGAGAGTTGAAAACCTTCAAAAGTAAACTTATGTGTTTTCTGATGATGCATTTTTGTCATTTCATTCAGATTTGTCTTTAAAATGATAAACAAGTACATAATAAATACAGGAGAATGGTTTACTTTGACAATAATTGATTGTTAAATAATGTGCAGTATTTTAGTGTTCCAGGAACTGTTTGGTAACATTTTAATGTTTCTTTAGGTTGTTCTCATCTCTCTGTTCTTTAACCTGTGGTTCCATTCAAAACAGATCTTTGTTTCACGTACTAACTTAAATTTCCATATAGGATTGGTGTCTTTCTTTTTCTTCTCGACTCTGCGTGATTGTTTTTTACCATTTTGAGCATCTCCACTTAAACCATTTCAGCTTCATTTTCAACTCCGCACTTTTTCGCCTCATCATCACAGCATACATGTTTCCATCCATCACTCCTTGCCTTCCGCACCACACTCCACAGCAAGCCTCCATCTCTTTCACCCTCGTCACTCTCTGTTTGCTTGTCTGAGGGCTTGCCCGTCTACTGGGGGTTTCCACGCAGCTCTCCCTTTTTCCCAACACGGACACCTGTGCCACCCCACCCATCCCCTCTGACGTAGGCTCTCCCTGCTGGCAAAATAACTGTGCTCAGAGTCGAAGAGTTAGTAGGAGAAAGAGAGAGAAAGAAATAAAGGGAGTCTGTGATGCCTTCAGACGCAGTCGATGTTGTTTATTTGAGTGGCAGCGAAGAAGCTGCATGCAACTCTCTGTTAGTGGTCTGACTTGGCGCCAGTTCGCCATCTCGAATGTACACCAGGGGGGTTTAAAGACACTCTCAACGGGAATACAAATAATCCACTGGTAGGATTATGGCACAACAGAAGCTTTTGGTACTGAGGTGACTCAACTCTGACGCCACATCATCGAGGACACTGTATGGTCTCTCTTCATTCATCACAGTAGCATTCACGGCAGAGCCTTCTCATGTTGACAGACGAGCTGTTGAAGCTTCTATGCCTTCTGTTTGGAACTGGATGCTGCCTGACACACAGGGCTGACAGTTTGCCACCGCCAAATCTCGCCCTGTTTTTCAAGAGTGTTCCGCGCCGTTTGCATTAATCGTCCCTTGCTGGTGTCCGATTGAGCACGTTGAACCTGCGGCGGAGTGCATCGATCAGAGAAATCGCCCATTGTGTGTTCAACTAAGTGACTCTGTGATAGAGGAGAGAAGTGTTAAACAAAAAGATATGGCCCTCGAGCCTGTATTCGTAGTATTCATGATTTCACCTAATTAGTGCAGTTTCTCCGAAAAATGTTCTCCCCTGCCTGTTCGTTGGCACCATTTACAACTTTTATGAGGCATATTCTCAATTCCTCGAAAAGATCCGAGGCCCTCTTCAAAAAACTGAGTTGTGTGGGCGTTCTCCTCAGCTCATCTTGTCACTCTTTGCCAGAAGTGACTTGGATCTTTCTTTTATGAACTCCTGCCGTCCCAAAAACAATGTGCAACTTCATCACGCTGCATCTGAACTTCCGATCACACTGGCGGTCCAACGTGTCGGTATTTGTAGAGCCACTGAACCAAAATCATCAATATTTGATGACCTGGGAATGAGACTTTAATAGCCTCGGCTCATCCTTCATCCAATGTAGCCCCCAGTCTTACGTGAGCTATAATAGTGCAATTAAAGGCAACAGCGTTGCAACTATTGCTGGAAATGAGGGGCTGCGTTTGACAAATCATAAAAGCTTAATTAATTGTTTATAAGACTACACACACAGTAGTTTTCTTGTCGCTGCCTTCATCTTTTTGGTTGCTGTAAATCACATTCATCATATTCAGTCGTATCATCGCCTACAGTTAAACCTATTCTATTAATCACTTTAGTAATCTGCCCCCGCAACTAGTCGACAGAGGTGTTCTCCAGATCTTTGCTCTGCACATTGCAGTTTGAGGACATTACCGTTCTGACGTTTATAAACCTTCACTCTGGCAGGTAAGGTTGAAATGAGTGATGGTTCATCAGGAAATGGATTTGGGTATGGATTTAGTCGCACTGATAGTTCATCGTTCAGTGGAAGCTGAAAACGTGAGCAGTTATTGTAAATATTTTAACCGTGGCCTTTTAAACGTCTTTTTGTTGATCTATCAAACGTGTCTGGAGCTTCTATTTGACCCACTGTTTAAAATAATTCAAATATTTCCGTTGTATTCGTCTGGGCCAAAGTGCTCGGGGACCGTTAATGAGCTGACAGATTCGTCTAATATCGTATGACACTGGCTCTGCAACAAAGGAGGAAAAGAAAAACACCATTGTTTCACCAGCATTGTACAGTCTGAGTGAGGAGAACTTTGTCCAATTATTGTGAACCACCTGTTGGATTTTAAACAACAGAATAGCGAGATGTCAGGACCAATCATTTAAACAATACGTGACCGTGTCCAGCTCCAGGGAGAGGTTTACTTTGTCAGCTGGCTGAATCGCTCTTGGCTTGCAGCTGCAGCTCTAATAGATAGCAGTCCACAGAAAAATTCATTTATCCAGGACGGGGGCCCTGTTTAAATGAAATGTATATCGGCCTCCACGTTGTAAAGAGTAGAAGTTTTCTCAGAGGAAAAGTCCCTTTAAACACATAGAGTCTGAGGGAGCACACCTCCCTCCGTGTGAATTATGGGGTGTATGGTATTCTCACTGTAATTCAAAGAGGTGAGTGTTGGTTGAGGAAACACTGCCCCCTAGTGGGTTTATTCAGTTATATTCATCGAACAGAGAACTGTCATGTACTGATGAACGCTGTCTCTTATATACAGAAGTGATACAAACAATGAGGACAATCCAGAACGCCACAAGGAGCAAATCGGGAACACGGGGAACACACGAGGACCGGGGAACAGGCACAGGGGGAACAACAGACGCCTGGAGGTAAACAGGACTGATGCAACGGGCAAATCAACAAAGAGCGAGGGAACAACAAACACTTAAATACACGAGGGGAGGAGGTGCAGGTGGAGAGATGCTGGGAGCAAGGGGGGTGCTAACGAGGCTGAGGTGAAACAAGTGCTGAGGGGAGGGAACAGAACACTGGGAGCACAGGTGAGGAGGAAATGACAATGGACCATTCAGCTGGGAGATGTCACGGGGCGGCAATGATGCACCTTATTCTTCTGAGACTTCTTTTGGAGATAAAGTCTTGCTGGCCAGTCCTCAAAGTAAATTCAGAGCGAGAATGAGACTTTGCCTTTTGGTAACAAAGAGGATCCAGTTACTGAACATTAAGGTCTATCTCTGGAAGACAAGTTTCGACAACCTTTTAGAGGGCCTAACTTTGACTGTGGCAGTGGCCCCGGATGTTGTCCCTCCCAGCTGAGGCGATCTACTGGACGGATCCCAAAACTTGATGTCACTTTTTGTTGCCGTGTGCAGCCGTATGGTTTTTCCAGTGCTCGCACTCCAGCATGAGCTTATGGTCTCCTTTGACAGCTTGGCTAGCATGTGGCTTTAACACGTGTGAGGCGTTTCTTTGACAGCCGCCCCCACCCCCCGGACACTGGAAACAAAGGCCAGACTTTGTTGAAAGGCCCTAGCATGTGTCTGTTTTATGTGAGGCTGAGCTCACGTGAGGAGGGGTTTAAATTAAAGCGGAGCATGTTGAATGTCAGCGTTGGCCCGCACGTTCTGACTGGGCAAACAAAAGACTGTAGACGCTGACTTACATCCAGACCCCCGAGAAATGTGATTAGCAGCCTTCAGATGTTTCCCCTCTGACAAAGTGTTCGAATCCTTTCATGACATACGATCTTTCTAACGATGCTGAGATTGTAATTTTTTAAACGCCGTCCTCGATTAGTTTTGATTGACAGGAAACATCGCAGATTGTTTGGGAGCGCTTTAATTTCAGACAGATGTTGCACGTGAAGGCCCGAAGATGCTAATGCGATTTCGAGAGCTTTCATTCGCCTGTCATTACATAGAGAATATTTCAAGACAGTTATCCATCGGTCGCAGGGTGTAACATGAGTGCGGCTGTGATAGCAAAGCGCCTACAGTTCACATATGTTAACAGCCGGGCAGATCAGTTTGTCAAACACTGACAGACTTTTTAACATTTTTAACATGCAGATATGGACGATAATGAAATCATAAATGACAAAGCACATGCGAGGTGAAACATATCAGGCTCTTAATAGTGATTTAAGTACATCTAAAGCTGTCTGACCATACTGGTGTTTTTGCACATTTTAGCCCATTTTTCCATAAAATAGCTATGCCGTTACTATAATGGTACTCTACGGAAGCTGAGAACAGACATGATTACAATTTTTTCTCTATTCTGATGCCATTCTCTCAGAATCCAAAGTTAGTTATTCATTCATTTCGAAATAACAAACCTTGTTTTTTTCTTGATAACGGGTTAATTCATCACAAGAAAGTGAATCGTGAATCGTTCGATTCAGAGGAGTGAAACCGTGACATACACACACACGACCGCGGGGATGGTTTTGTGAGTTTTTAAAGCGGATATATGTACTTTTTCTGAATATTTGCCATTGGTTCTAAGAATGTTCTCCCTATTTGATATTTACATTAGGGCCAAATATTTGTAAAGGATGGACATCAATGGACATCAACTCGAACATGTGTAACTGTCCAGAAGGCTGCAACCAAAATAATTCTCGTCGACGTAGAGATTGGTGGGTGTTCGAATGGTATAATGGATAATTTATAGACATAAGTAAGCACGGCACTACAGATGCCTGACACACTTGATAATAAATGCAGAAAACGACCTTTTGTTATCCCGTGATAACAGATGAATTATCTTGTTAATCGTTAAAAAGATAAAAGCATATCCACAGCGCAGTACTGACAGCTTCAGAAATAATTCCGTTTTTGTTTTGTTTGCCCAAGCAGCCGTTGCATTCCATCACTTTCAATACAGTATGAACATTTGTCTGCATGTGTATATCGAAGTTATGCTACAATCACCTGTGAGACAGTCAAAAGTCCAGACTTTTGATGGAGGAACGGTACATTCATGAGCTGTGATGTGCAAAGATAGTCTTCACTTTTTCATCTTTTGACGTGTAATTTATTCTTAACTGCCGATAGCTTGTAAATACAATGCTGTTTGGAAGCTGACTTCATTTGTAAAGCTGCAAAACACACAACATGTGATATATGTGTCTGATAATGAATGGCAAAAACATGTAAATACAGCAGTATGATCCTGTAAGCCAATCCTTTGGCGTGTAATGCAGCAATGGGATCATAAAAAGTGCATTTTGTGTCAAAAACACAAGACAGTTAAAGTTTGTTTTAGTTACATACAGTATTACTGATGCCTGCTGAATGATTGGATTACTCTAGTGCTTGAATCTTAAACCATTTAAATTATTTAAATAGGCAACAGTTCTCATATTTTTCTGTGTTTCTCTACCTCCCAGACCCAGATTCAGTCCCAAAGCAGCTGAAAACATGTGTCGCCTCCCTCAGAAGGTGAGAGTCAGCCTCTTCTTCATGTAGAGGAAAGCGAGGTACGTAGCTCCTCCTAGAACACCAATCAGCAGGGTGGTGCCGAGAATAACCGGCGCGTTCTTCCTGGCCACACGAAACGCCACGGGGAGGACGGCGGAGATCAGGATGTTGTTGACGTGGCCCAGCACTCTCCTGAAGGCCGGGCGCTCCACCACGCGCTCGTAGTACGTCTCCAGGTTCACGCGGTTACCGTTGCCCCAGTAGCGGCGGGAGAGGCCGAGGAACTTCAGGCGGTGTAAGGTGACAGCCAGGGAGACGTCGGCCATGCTGAAGAAATCGCCGCACAGCCAGGGCTGACTGCCTTCTTCTACAGGTAGAAGAGGACATGAAGAAGAGATTACGTGACATCCAACCTTAAACTGTGTGAACATGATAACACTCTTTTATTCACTGTAAAATGGTTGCTTAGCAACAAGCCGCTGTGGTTGTGTACCTGGTGTTTCTTCCACCCTCCTCTGTAGCTCAGTCTCCACCTGATCCATCACACTCTCCAGCTCATCCAGGAGCTTCTTCAGGTACTTCATGTTGTCGTGGTCAAACAACTTGGACTGCAGGGACATTTTTCATATATTAATGCATGAGTGCACGTTCACTTCTGTTACGCTTTGTAGACAGAGAAAAAAAAAAAAAAAACGTATACAACATTTCAGGCTGGGCACCAAACTGCATACGCATTGAAAATATGTCATGCCTTCATTTTAGGCTTTTTTAGGTTGTTCAGTTTACCAAAAATCATTCCAATGAAACACACATAATACCCTCGAAATGCACGCCTACGACAACAATATCGACTTTCGGCTGACCACCTCATGAAGCTCATCGAGAGAATGCCAAGAATGTGCACATCAGTAATCAAAGCAAAGGGTGGCTATTTGAAAGAATCTAAAATATAAAACATGTTTTGAGTTATTTCACACTGTTTCGTTTACTACATTATTCCATATGTGTTCATTCATAGTTCTGATGCCTTCGGTGAGAATCTACAATGTAAATAGTCGTGAAAATAAAGTAAAACCATCAAATTAGAAGGTGTGTCCAAACTTTCGACTGGTAGTACTTCCAAAAGATGTAGTGTTAGTTGCTGTGTTTTGGCTTTTTAGGGTAGTGTGGCCTTCGGAGGGTTCAACCCTCAGTCTTCAGTGTAAATCACATTCGGCATACTGACATCTTTACTTACTTTCAAGCGCCTCTGTTTTGCTACATAAGCATCTTTAAGCTCCGGGTTCTGCTCTGCCAGTTTCTTCAGCTCAGTTTGTGTGTTTCCGATCTGTGCTGTCACACAAAAACACAGCAGCGTGTTAGGGACAAATAACAGCCTCACTAGAAAATATAAGGCATGACTGAAAAGAGCTCCAATAACCAGAACATTAAGAAACAATTTGCACTTTCTTCATGATACTTTCTCGAAACATGGATGGATCACTACACATGTCTTACTTCGTATACACGTGGCGGCATATGCGGGTATGTGGGAGTCCACCGTGATCTCAGGGTGGAGGATGCAGCCGTGGGTGTAGGCATCCATCTGTAGCGAGTCCAGCAGCTCCCGGTAGTGCTGCACTCTAAGATAGTATGCACTGCCCTCTTCAGGGATCAGCTTGGGGGTGGCCTCTGGAGACAAACGAGGGAGGAGCATTGATGTGAGGCATCAAAACAGAAGGGAATCAAGACAATATAAGTGTAATTTAATGTAACAGCATGACACGTCATTTTTTTATTAGCTCAAATAGTTCCATGCTTACCACATTGTCTCTTCCTCTAAGGCGACTGGATGAGACCCTTAGAACAAAGCTATAATGGACGAGTGCAAACCGAGAGAAAATGTAAAATGTAAAAGAAAACGATTGAACAAATGATCAAAAAAGAAACAAGGGCAAACTTCAAAATGTACAACAAATCAAAACAAAAGAAAACGTGTTTAATTCGAAACCAAATAATCAACAACAAAAAAAAAAAATGCTGAAATGAGAAAGCAAAGTAAGAAACTCAAGAACGGATAGAAGAGGTACAAGACCAATCCAGCCCTGCAACAGATGATCAAAATACATAAAGAGTCTTTATTCAGTCTCACCATTGTTGAAATTCTGCTCCAGGTAGTCCATGATCTGTGTTGGGTCACAGATGACGTTGTCATCGTGGACTAGGACTGGCACCTCGCCGGTGGGGTTCAGGCGCATGAACCAGGGCTCGTTGTGCTCGCTGAGCGGTAGGCTCACATCGTACTCATCACAGCGCAAACCTTTCTCTGCGATGGCCAGACGCACCTGCAAAACAACAACTGTGACTGTTCGTAGGAGTTAAGATATCTCAGTGATCATACCTGTGGTTCATTTTGTCGGACACTTTAAGCTCTCTTGATGGTGTGCACTGGAATTTTCAAACAAATGATTCGAGACATTATGGGGTGTTAGGCTCTTCTTGTTCATTAAAGATCACAACCAAGCAGTTCCTTTAAATCAACCCTGACTTCAAGGAACAGTTTACCCATACATGTGAATTCAGTCATTAGCCACTCACCCGCATGCTGATGGAAAGTTGGCTGCAATGTTATACCCCACAAAAAAATTTCTGGATCTTTAAGGCCAAAACGACATTGCAGGGGGGAAAAAAACATAAATGGCTCCAGTTTAATCCATGTCTCTAGAAGCCTAGAGATCTCCAATTGATTTTAAAATATGTTATTTACACCCTTGGCGCACGGTCGAGCTACCAGTGCATGGGAATTGATAGATAACGAGTGAATTTGCATTTTTGGGTGGACTCTTCCCTCAAGCCCAAAGACACACTTTGTGTGCAGGGAATCCCAACCAAAAAATGTATGTTCCTCTCAAGCGAGTGTTTCTCACACATCACGACAAGAATACAAAAACAGATGGGCTATGGTTTATCGTCAGTTTAACAGAACAATCGCAACAAACACAGCTATCACAGGGACAACTCTTGTAAGCAAAATGGTTTCAATGTGCTGCTGGAGATCACTTTCAAAGATTTAAGAATATATGTTTGTCCAAGAAGTAAAAATCTAATTGAAATATAGAAAACAATAATATTTATTGTCCAGAGCAGATCAATAATTGGTACAATCAAACAGTATATGTTCATAAGAGAGGGAAATATTCTGAGCTAGTGCACTGATGTACAAAAACATGTTTGCTTATGTCACATCGCGGTGATTTTAATAGTTCTCTTGAGTAGAAATGAAATTTGTGATGCAAAATTGATTAACCCCACAGACTGGGAGTCATGAGACAATTACAATGTCTGTTAAAAAAAATTCACAATATGATGTTTTCAAGGTACTATACCGTGCAGCCTTACATTACAACTTCAATGTTCTTTTAAATGTTATGTAGTAAGACTGAGGATGGATATGACTGACATCCCAGAAAATTCTAGGTTTTTCCTCCAACTGTGGGCATTTTTGCAATTAAGTTGAAGCTATCTGGAGCTGATTATTTTCTAAGGCTTACATGATGAGAGCCATTTTAATGGCAGTATCTAAAGATGTCTACATTTCTACTGTAGTACTTAAAAAAACAGAAAGATCTTCAGATGGGCGACCATTTAAAGTGAAGCCAACCTCCCCTATTCTCCCATCGGTGTTCACTGCATTCACATATTCACATCATATCATTCACACTGGACGTATCACACTAAACCATTTACAACTTATATCCTGTAAGACAGCCTCGGTGAAGTATGTCTCCACCTCATCCACTCATGTAACCTGCGGACATGTAGCAGGGAGCTGTCCGCCGCCCTGTGGTGCTGAAACATGAAGCCGCTCACCTTCTGAGAGTTAAACGACTGCGTCCAGTGATACAGAGTCAGTTTGGACCCGCTCCGTGTCGCCACGGTATCACACTGCTGCTGCTCGTCTCTTTCGGGGCCAGTCTCCAGAAGAGCTGCTGTCTCTTCTTGGGAGTCGGGGCTGTTTTCGGACGCCATTTTCTCTGTTAGTATTTTAGGGGACGAGTGAGGTCAGCGTCACGTCACAGTCGACACAGTGCACCCCCTAGTGGCTCGGAGTGGAACATACACCTTCGAGTTTATCTAAACATATACTATATGTCAATTAGTTTTAGTCTCCACCATTACCTCTTCCTTTATTTTATATTCTTTTCCATGTTTTTTTATTCAAGAATATTTTGAATACATACACTGACTACTGCTGTGCACAACCCAACCTACCTCGATGCTACTTTGCACCTCATGTAAATACTGTAAATTTTGTATTTTCATTCAATCAGTTTATTTTAATCAATCTGACTTGTTTTGTGTCTGTGTAACTAACATGCTGACTTGTTTGTGTCTGTGTACAACTGCTCCATGTGCATTTGAATTGAAGTGAAGTGAAGTGAATACAAACAATCCGTACAAGTTCAAAATCCCAGTCCACCCTCAGCACAACCAAACATCAACAAACAAAACAAAACAAAACACAACACAACACAACACAGTTTAGAGGTCTACTAAATATAAGGAGTACATTTGAAACATCTAAATTGTTTAGTTACTTTTCCCAGTTGTGACAGACCAATTCAATGGATGTCAAATATGATTTCAAATCTGTAACAGTGTGACAGGATAATCTTTCGAGCCATTCTCATTTTATGGATGTAATATTTTGCCGAAATAGTTATTAAATAATTATATACATTTAATCTGGGGAGAAGTTAGATATTAAGTTAGATATCAATCTGTGTTTGAGAGACCATCTTTTCCAAGCATTTCTGAAAGGTATTTCTGTAAATCAATCTTCTTCTTCTTCTTCTTCTTCTTCTTCTTCTTCTTCTCCTATTACCGTACTGACCCGAATATAGGACGACCCTGATTTTAAGACGACCCCTCTTTTCAAGACTAATCTTCAGAAAAAGACTCTGATAACCAAAATTGACTTTGTTTAAAGACAGAAAAGTGGTAGTTCTTCTTCTTCTTCTTCTTCTTCTTCTTCTTCTTCTTCTTCTTCTTTTTCTTATTCTTCTCTTTTCCATCATACCTGTTACTGGAAGTTCTGGTAGTAGTAGTGCTAGCATGTAGCATGTGTTAAACCGTGTTTAAAATAGCTTTATTAACGACGTATTTAACTTTTCAAATGTCTACATACATCATTACAAAGCCCCACACGGCTGATCGGTGTAAGTATACTTCAGTAAGTAGGCCTTCAAGGACTGACATCGTAAGAAACAAAGAGTTAGTCAAAGTTTATGTTTGCTGCACTGTTAGCTCAGCAGCTCAACACCTGACTGTCGCGAACCTCTCCAGCGGTGTAATAGGCGCGTTTGTCCAGCAGATGTCGCTGTTATCTATCTCTTCAATGTGAGAAAAAATAGAGAAAACTGAAAGATAACTAAAAAAGAATTGAATAAAAACAGGAATAGGCAAAAATAGACACTTAACAAGAGCAAAGGGAAATTTCAAAGGTTACAAAATCCCAAAGTCACGTGAGATGTATGTGAACAGTATACAGACAATGACTAATATAGGCTATAATATGATTAAATGATGGTACTAAAGTGTATTTAATAACATGTAATTATGAGATAAATACACTATAGACCTAGTGTCTAATGTAATAAAACAGTATAACACATGATATTGAATGATATATTACAATATGTTAAAGGTGCACTGTGTAGTTTGGGAGATGCAATTTTAATCAGAAGATAAAGCTCTTCACTGACTGATTATTTTATGCCTAAACAAACTAAATGACCAAACTCTCCTTCAATTTCATGACGGAATAAACTAAACAAATTTCATATTGTTTCACTTTGTTTATATGTGGGGGACCCTGCCACCTTTCTAGCTTCAAACAGCGTTCTGGGGCCCTTTTTTTTCCCTTTAACTTGTTTATTCAGTTATGGGGGAAAAAAACAGAAAGGTATTATTGCCTCATTGATATCATAAATATAAAAATTCTGAGCGTGAATTTCTTCTCCGTAACTGCATAGCGCACCTTTAATGAGATGTAAGATACAAATACAAGTGATGTAGTGTAGTATGACACAATATACAGTATAGTAGAGCATTAGGATATAACATTAAATATATATAATGATACAGTTTGGCATAGTTTAGTATTTTATAGTGTCTCATCACTGATAAATATAGTATAATGTCTAATAAAATCATATATGTAGGACTGGAGCATGCATTCAACCAATAATGTAGCTACTGAATACGACGTAAACATGGGTTGCATTGATATATTCATATTAGATAGATAGAATTACTTTAATTCTATCTATCATATATCTATCATATTACAACATGATCTCTGAAATTTAATAGAGCTATGTATGGTTTCCAGCTATAGATTAACAGCTCACAGGAATGGGCCATATGAGTGCGATTATGTAACCATGACTGATAAGATAAGACTAAATATAATAAGCCAGCGTGGATTCACAGAAGAATCCCACACTTCTGACGTCGTTATGTAACGCTCACACCTGTAAAGTGAGAGCTACGGTTTCAGATGCGTAGCAGAGATGTGGAAGAGGAACCTTTTTTGGGGGGGGGGGGGGGGGTGACGCGCCTCTTCACGCACGGGGGTGAAGAGAGAGAGAGAGGAGAGGAGAGGAGAGGAGAGTGGGAGGTCCCTGTGGCGTGACGTTGCGATTGGCCCAGTGTCTTTTCCTTAGCAGGGACTCGACGCCTCTCTCTCTCTCCCTCTGTGATCAGTGGGTGAGAGGGGGGAGACGAGCAGCAGCACACAGCGGAGAAAACCCGGCGTGCGCCTCCGGTAAGCGACGCCCACCATTCATACCTCCACACTTTTGCCGTTACGCACGCCTTTTTGTGTGTGTGTGTGTTGCATGTCAGTGTCTGCGAGCGCTGCCCTCTGTCCTCACCCCCCTGTCTCTCTTTTTTTTTTTTTTTATTTTAGTCATCATCTTGTCGGCATCATACTGTCATCTCTCCACCACCACCACCACCGGTCCTGGATCTCCTCAGCCTCGGTCCTGGAGACGCCTGAAGTCTGCAGCACGATCTGCTTTTTTTATTTTCCAGCCTTTATCTGAATGACGGGCGGAAGGTTCGACTTCGACGACGGTGGCACTTACTGCGGGGGGTGGGAGGATGGCAAAGCCCACGGACACGGCATCTGCACCGGACCCAAGGGCCAGGGCGAGTACGCCGGGTCCTGGTCGCACGGCTTCGAGATAGTCGGGGTGTACACCTGGCCCAGCGGGAATACCTACAGGGGCTACTGGTCCCAGGGGAAGAGGCATGGGCTCGGCGTGGAGAATAAAGGAAAGTGGATGTACCGCGGGGAGTGGAGTCACGGTTTCAAGGGTCGCTACGGTGTCCGGCAGAGCCACAACACACCTGCGAGATACGACGGCACCTGGAGCAACGGGCTGCAGGATGGATACGGGATCGAGACCTATGGAGACGGAGGTAGGACTGGGAAAAAAGACAGTTTTCCTCCGGTGCTTGTTTAACGTGCGTGTCGCTTTAACTGCTGTGACTGATGGTGTGTTATGTAGCCTGTGTGTATGTGTGTGTGTGTGTGTGTGAGAGAGAGAGGATGCTCAGACTTAAACCGATGGAGGCTCACGGAGATACATCAGCGCGCGGATCTTCCATCTGATATGATCCAAGTTACGGTTGAGATTGCGCACTGCGCACCGTGGTCAAGCGCATCAACCAGCACCTGCTACCCTCCCGAGCCTTAAAAAAAACTATGACTTATTATCACCCTGCTGATGTTAACTTGCCGGATACGGTTTAAGATAATGTTCCATCTCGTTTGGCAACTACCGGTTGCTCCTCATATGACAGTGGGAGGAGAGAGGGGGGGAGCTGGCAACTATGAGGAGTTCGGAAATCACAGCAAATCAATGTGTTTGGAGCCAATTATAGCCTGACTATCACCTGCTTCTCTGTCGTTTTCACATTTGAACCTTTAACTTATTTGAGACGCCTTTTTAAAGGTGCACTGTGTAGTTTTTAGGGCAAGACATTTCAATCAGAAGAGGAGGATCTTTTAATGCCCAAATAAACTAGATAACAAACTTCATTTTCTCCTTCTAAATAGGCTACTAAATAAACTGATTAAACAAACTGACTTTAAAGGACAGCACAATATCATACAGCTCTGCTGTGGCGGACCCTGCCACCTTTCTAGCTGCAAACGCCTTATTTTCCTGCAACAGCTTGTTGAGTCAGTTATGGAAGAAGCAAATACAGCTGAGTTTGTGTTATTACCTCATTGCTATTCTTAATATTAAAGTTGTGAGATTGAATTTCTCTTCCAAAACCACACAGTGCCCATTTAAGAGTGTATCTGTTAAATAATAGCAAAGATTTGATGCCAGTGTTATGAGTGTGACTTTCAGTGAAAGATAAGCCCACTGAGCAGGTGCACCTTCAGTGAAAACTAATGAAAACCCACTGGATGCTGTTTCCAATTTCTCTTTAACTTCCTACACATAAAACAGACATTTCTGCAGCGCTGAAAATAAACAAATATATCCACCGGCTATGAGTTATGCTGTGTTTGAGGACACCCTCTCAGGCTTGAAAGTGTGATGTTGGTGCTTTGATCTCACCAATCAGGGCTGTGCTCACAGTTTGTCTACAGACCTGTGTGATCAGGGAGGGTCCGCAAACACAAGTGCTCGCGAGGCATATTGTGGTTATAAAACATCTAATTCCCCGCTGTGATTTGTGAGCATCATCTCCGCTAAGCGAGGCCTTATGGTGCAGAGTAAATGCCTCACATATGAGAGCTACAGAGGGCTGGGCTTGGGAAATCAGCTGATCCTAGAGGATCCACCGAACATCTGGCCGTCTGACCCCGACGCATCCTGATAACTTGATCTGCAGGGTCGCTGATTTGAACTGCCGCGCAGAGCCAGCCTGTTAATCTCACACTGTTTATCCATCTAAACTCCTGCCTGGGGTAGTATATCATTTTCTGTTTTGAATCTGACCATTATGGCTTACTTCATTGTTATTGGCCGACGAGATCCGAGGCCGCTGGATCAACAAGCGTTTCTTATTATCAGGATCGGGGGTTGTAATGTGACGCTCTGAAGAAGCTACAGTAGGCCAGCAGTACATGCTCATTGGGCTCAGCAGCACCAAATGGGATTAATGAAGTATTCCTCTCATTATGTGACTCATAGCGATTCCCTGCCGTCAGAGACAAGCTGATGGTGGCGAATGCGCCTACTGTCCGTGGGGGAGTCGGTGGCTGCCTGAAAATAGGCTCCAGGCTGAGTGATTCACATTCATCCCAAGTGATCCTCAGTATCAGTACCTTAATCAAATCTCTGTGATTGAGTTAGTTATACTCACAGTCCCAGATCTGTGGGGAAGGAGAGAAAACATTTCATTGGCTGATAAAGTCTGCACCCATACAGCAAAAGGGCTCCTCTGTGTTCCCGTACGTAATGCTGCTTTAAAGGAATTAGTGCTGATGTAGTCAATGTCTGGCCAGAAAAATGCAAAGTGTACAGCAGAGGAAAAAGAGAAACCTTGCGAAAAACAAACAGAGTTTGTTTTATTTTGTTTGTTTAGGTATTTCTCTTCTGATTAAAATGTCTTTCCCAAAACTTCATAGAGCACTTTTAAGCTTTTCAGACGTCCATATCTTGAAACAATCAGCTGTCATCCTCAGTGTCGGTGCAGACTCTCAAGGACTCGAATGATGGGCCAATTTAAAACTGTTTTTGTTTTGCCTTTTTTGTTTTTGCGCAGATAGTTTGTGGAAATCCCACAATGCAGACATTATCCAGGCTTATATGCTCTTTTTCCCATTGATTTAAGATAAAAGACGGCTCATTTTGGAAGTGGGCCCGATGGGACGAGGCAGACTGTGCACACAAGCAAAAACAGACACGGAGCAGCACTTTTAATGCTTATTAAAATCATTGCGAGACCACTGCTGATTGTGCTTGATACCAGCCAATGCTTAATTTTTCTTCTTGAATCTGATGGGAAATTGAGATCATGTCCAGAGAGTTAATTTAATTTGCTCAAAATAGTGTTATTAAACATGGTATTTTACCATGGTGGACCTACTGAGTTAGAGTTTCAAACTCTGGTCCCCTTATCACACTGCACTCCTGTCCTCTATACCTGAGAAAAATAGTATTCACAAATATTGTTAAAGGATTTTATATGTTTTTTTTAAATATCACATGTTGAATCTCTGTTAAATAAATTATCATGTGAAGATATATCACAAATCATGTTCTCAATGAAATGACTTCTTCGATACTTCATTGCATTGTTTCATCCTAGACAGTGGTGGTTCCCAACTCGGGGCACATGCCCCCCCAAAAAGGGCCAAAAATTGGCCTGAGTGGTTTAAGTGGAATCATCATGCTTCTACTACTACTCTTTGGTGGAACTGCTCACATTTCCATTGACATGCAAGAGAGCAGGCAATGCGTCATGTTAAAGGGGACATAAGATATGAAAGTTGGGAACCACTTCTTGGTGTATGTGTGAATTATAATGAGCTACAATTTTACTTAATCAATCACTTAGTTGAATTAATCTTCAAAGGGCAAAGTTTTACAAATTTCCAGATTTATTTTTTTCTTTATAATTATACACAACTTATAAAAGTCTGCAGCAACACTAGCAGTCTTTCAAGGCATGCTTTGACCTAAATGGTAACATTAGCATGCCACCACAAAATGCTATTGTTTAAAAGGTAAAATTTCTAGTGTGTTCACCATTATAATTTAGCCTTTTAGCATGCTAACAGTACTGGACAAATGGAAATTTGACCTGATGGTGCTGCAAGGTGAAATGTGCCACGCTAGCAGTCCTGTGGTGCTGTACTGTGAGCAAAGTGATGCTATGTGCTAAATGCTAATACCAGCATGCTAACATGTTCACAGTCACAAGATGCTGATGTTGAGCTGAATTTTCAGTCTGTTGGCATGCTACAATTAGCAATAAGCACAATCTGCATTTATCTGATCATATATCACAGTCCTGGAGAAATTACAATTGTACCAGATGATGGTGCTCAGTTAAATGTTTTCACCAAAGTTATTACAATTCATCGCGCCTGGAACATGGACGTCTGTACCAAATTTCATGACAATTCAAGAAATTATTATTTCTTATTATTTTCTTTCATGAATGTCTCTACAAATGTTTTATATGAATCAAACTAGAAGATGTTGAGATATTATCCACGATAAGTAAAAACCTCGACGTGCTGTTGGCGTAACATAAGAGACAGGGAACAACCACAGTCTGTAGGATTTATCATCTGGGAACCATGAACATCAGTAGCAAATGTAATGACAAACCATCTAGTAATTTCTCTGACATTTCCAAAAAAACAAAAACCTCATGGTTTTACTAGAGTTTGGAAACCACTGCTTGTGTATGTGTACTGTGGTTGTGACTGACCCTGACCTGTGTCTACCTGTTCCTCAGGTACCTATCAAGGCCAGTGGATGGGTGGAATGCGGCATGGCTACGGCGTGCGTCAGAGCGTTCCCTATGGCATGGCCACTGTTATCCGCTCCCCTCTGCGCACATCTCTGGCCTCCCTGCGCTCTGAGCAGAGCAACGGCACAGTGCTCCAGGACCTCTCCTCCCCCACAGACACACCGACAGGCAGCCGTGGCGGCTTCGTTCTTAACTTCCACTCAGACAGCGAGGTCGTCACCGGCAAGAAGAAGGGCCTGTTTCGCCGTGGGTCACTCTTTGGCAGCCTCCGACAGTTGCGCAAGTCTGACTCTCGGACCTCAATCTCCAGCAAGCGCAGCTCTGCGCGCAGTGATGCCGCAATGAGCCGCATCAGCTCCAGCGACGCCAACTCTACCATATCCATCGGCGACGGCGAGCTGCAGGATGAGGACCTTCCTCTAGAGGACCATGTGGATGCCACTACGACTGAGACCTACATGGGCGAGTGGAAGAACGACAAACGCAATGGATTTGGTGTTTCAGAGAGATCGAACGGGATGAAGTATGAAGGAGAGTGGCTTAACAACAAGCGCCATGGTTACGGGTGCACGGTTTTCCCAGACGCCACCAAAGAAGAAGGGAAGTACAAAAATAACGTGCTGGTGCGTGGAATAAGGAAGCAGTTGATTCCTCTTAAGAACCCCAAAACCAAAGAGAAGGTGGATCGGGCTGTGGAGGGGGCACAGAGGGCTGCAGCCATTGCCAGGAGTAAAGTGGAAATAGCAGCTTCCAGGTACTGTGTCTATGTGTGTGTCCATTCATGCTTCTGTATGTGCATGTGGGTGTATACTGTGTAAACACAAAAAAAGACAGGGCGAAAATCCTCAGCAGTTTATTTTCAGCATTGAAGAGTCAGAGCAGTGGACTGTTTGACAAACGTTTCCCCGGTCTGATTGAAGGCTCAGTCTTGTGTAAGTGGAGTCCCATGACAACAGCTCCGACCTTTATACATCATCAACAGTCAAGGCTTTTGTGTGGCCAGTGCCATCATCCCTGGAAAAGGTTCTGTTTCTATTCTCTGCCCATATCTTTCATTCCCAGGGAGAGGGGTTGGGGATCTTGTGTGTGTGTGTGTGTGTTGGTCCGTGAGTGTGTGAGATTGCGGTCTGTGTGCCTGTGAGTTCATGTGCGTGAGCAGTATAGCCATACCTGCGACCGTGCCAAGTGCGTCTCGTGTGCCCAATAACGATACCTGCTCCTCCTGCCAAGTATTGCTCTGATGTGGCATCTGCTCTTTAACAGGTGGATGAGATGTGACCTTTTCCTTTAAAGCCTCCCTCCTACTGGGACACAGTTCAGCGTACGCAGCATCACTTTGACATCCTCTGGTTTCATTGCATCAGGGAATTATTAGACTCAAGACTGCGAGGATGTGTACAAGCTGTGAAAAGGTCTCCATGCAATCAAGCATATTTTGATTTTTTTCTCTCCCCCCCCCCTCTCTCTCTCTGGCTCAAGATGTGCACATAAATACGCACACATGAAAAGATATGAAGAATCTATTATAATACACAAAATCCAAGACAAGTTTATTGCCTCATACTCAACTCAAGGAAACGACACTTATACTTGCAAACAAGCAAAGTAAATCAATCAAAATTAAGATAATGAACTTTAATAGTACTTAATCAATTAATCAGTTGAATTAGTCTGTTGTCCTGCTGGGCACAGCTTCACAAATTTCCAGAGTTATTTTTTATGTTTCAGCCATGCTGGCAGTTCTTAAGGCTGTACTGTGTGAGCGTGCGAACATGTTCACAGTTCACAAGATGCTGGTGTTAAATGGGTAGAATTCCATGTTTAGCATTCTAGTTTAGACGTTTAGCATGCTAACGATTTCTAACTAGCATTAAGCACATTTTGCATGTACTCTGGTCATACTAGTCATAAACCCACGTACTGGAGAAAGGGAAAAGTTGACCCCATCATGCTGCTAGTTGAAATGTTAAGGGATCACTCAAGTAATTTTATCTCAAGACATTTTACTCAATGCCAAAAATGTCCAAAGATGTCAGGGGATCAACAAAGTTGTTAGAATTTATCCTCTGATGAATTGAGAATGTTTCTACAAAATTTCATGTGAATTTGTCCAGTTAATGTTGAAATGTTTCTCAGTTAAGTGAAACCTTAAGCCTGCTCGTGGCACAACAAGACGAGTCAGGGGATTACCACAGTCTTTAGGATTCATCCACCATGCACCATGAATATCTGTACAAAATTGAATGGCAAGCCATCTAGTCATAGCTCAGACATTTACAGGTGCTAGAGGAAAAAATAAGGGATCCTCAGTAAGTAGGGTTCATCCTCTGTGGGCCATAATTGTCTATACAAACTGTTATTGCTATCTTGCTAAGATAAATGCTGAGACATTTAACTAATAAACAAAAATCCTCCATAATTGATTCCTGCTCTGGGGAACGTGAATGTCATGAAATGTTATGTCATTCCATCTTTGAGATGTTGATGTCAGGATTAGTGAAAACCTCAACCTGCTGCTGTTGCAACATAAAGAGTCAGGCAAGCACCTAAGTCCTAAATAATTGCTCGGATATTTACTAAAATGGTGGTACTTTAGAATAATTAAAAGGATTTGACTCCGTAGGGTTCATCCTCTGGGGCCTATGAATATTTGTGCAAACTATCTTGTGGAGATAGTTCCTCAAACATTTCGAAAATTCAACCTCATGTTTGCACTAATGGAAAAGTACGGTACAATCACCTTAGTTTGTAAGGTTCATGCTCTGGGGATCATAAATGTCTGAACACAGTTTCAGGGCAATTCATCCAATAGCTGAGAATAGTTGACAGTCTGCACCTAATTGGTAGACCGAACAACAACCTAACATTCTTTTTAGTCTCTCCACTAACTCGACTATTAAATAAATGGTGTCATTATTTCAACATTGTTAGACTAAATGCTTAATCAACAATCTGTTATAACTGATGAAATGAAATACTCACATTTATAAAAACCTGTGGGGAATAAATAAGAGTATTCTAACTCAGATCTGAGTATAATATCCAGACAGTCTTAGAATACAATGATTCCTCCCCGGCGAGCGCAGAGAGAAAATGCTTTGTTCCGCAGATTTCAAGGATATAAGACGAAGATTACATAAGGTGGATTTAACATGCTTGATATTGAAACTCCAGCATACTGTTTATTCCACGGATAAGACCCGTGATATTATGAGTCTGTATCTGTGTCAGCGAGAGCCAGGGAGTTTGAGATAAACCTAGTGGGAAAAGAGAAAAATTAATAATGTGTTGAAAGGAACAGATCCTCTGTTGGGCTGTGCGTTAGAGCAACAATTTGCAGCAGGAGTAAACACATGACCTGATGCTTAGCGCTAAAGCAACAACGGTGAGAGCATTCAAGCTGATGCAAAGTGTTTATGGCAGCAAACAAGGTCCCCTGTACCGTAGTAAGTTATCAAATTACTGGCTGGTACGTACCCGCACCACCATCCATCATGTGCTGTGCTGAAAATCTCAAAACAAGCTCTTCCCTTCTCCTGACTGGAATGAAGATCGTTTAAAATCAAGACCAAATTTGCGCTACAAACAGCGAGAACGGCAGGCTGTGACTGCTGTGTGTAAGCCGGTTATGTAAGTCTCATTATACAGTGCACTGCAAAAAAAGATGCACTCGTATCGATCCAGTTCTGGTCACGTGACTCGCTGTCTTTGGATGTGGAGCGACGGATCCACAGGGAAAACGAGGGGAGGGAGACAGAGCTGTCGGAGGAGAAAGAGGAAGAGAGTTAAAAACAAATGCATTGAAGTGAGAGAGTGAGGGGATAAATGTTGATTGGATGAGATGGGGGGGGATGCTGCGCCTTTGCTGAGCAGCACGTTTCTGAGAAGTCTGGAGTGGACAGAAACGAGAAAGAGTGAATTAAAAAAAAAAAAAAAAGGGCTCAGAGGGGACACACCCATCTCTCCCTATCCCATCAGCCGCTGTGATGGAGTTGATGACCTCATGATTCGTGGTCAGCCAATCAATAGTGAGCTAGCGCGATGAGGCGAAGTGGAGCTCTGCGTCTGTGACCCCCATTCACTGTTATTTCATTATCTATGCGAAATGGACTACCACACACAGTTATGCTGTTGGGTCCGTGGGTGGGTGTGTGTGATGTGGTTGTGTCCAAAGCCTGTGAACTGAGATAAGTGGCTGTGCCATTGAAACATTCACTGTGTCATGATGCTTCACCCGTAAAGCCTTTTTGTTACAGATCAGTCGTTTAGGTATCCTGGTGGCTCAGCGGTGTGTCAGTATACACTGTGTAATCTACTGTAATGGCCTTTGTCGTGCCAAAACCTTCCTTGTGCTATCTCACAAAAGCAGAAGTCTCAAAAGGATGTGTGTGTGTGTGTTAAAATGGCTTTGCAAAGTTAAATTTTTTACACATTTGCGATTCTTTTCAATGTAAACTGTGTTGGTTCTCTATCACTTGACCTTCCTTTTCTCGGGTTAAGTCAATAAACGCTCCCTTCTGCGATGCTAAGGATGATTAAAATGCCAAAACAAACACGCCGCAAGCCAATCCGTGAGTGGTGGCCAAGTGTGTGTTTCCATTTGATAGCACTGTTTGCTCTGCAGGCTCTGGTGAAAGGTTAACCAACACCTAATATGCAGGTCCTCCTGACATAGGGAAGATATTTATACGGTGCTTATTTTCTTCTTCGCAGCAATCAGCAAAACGTTGAGACTAATGATATTCAGGAAGAGTGTTTATCATCAGCACGGTTTCACCTCTGCTAGTGAGCCTGTTTTTGGCCTGTGTTGTTCATCCTTTTCTCACTCACATGTGAATAGATATCCATCAGATTTGCAGATGACCAGACATTTTAAACGCCTTAGAATAACAACCACTTTACCACATTAAGTTAATGGCTGTCGACAGGACTAATGGTGCAAATACATAGTTTACTTCATTTAAATAAAACGCAACAAGAAATTGCGCTAACCTCAATTGTTTAAAGAAAATAAACTGCTAAATTTAAGGCGCACAGGTGCAACTGATGTAAATGTTAGGCGCACTTGACAGATTTTGGGTCCTTTTGCGACTAACATAGTCACACTACTGGAGCCCATCATTAATAAATAGCAGTACATTTATAGCTGATCTAACTGTAGTCAATGTTATTTCACTGTTAACAAACAATACAATGTGTTATAAACCCTTTATGAAGCAGTTGTAAAGATCTATAAACATCAAGTGCCACTTTAAATTAACAATTGCTTAAAATATGTTTATAAAGCATTTCATTTCATCCTATTACCCATATCCAACCGTACTATTAACTCCAGTTTAACTTTAAATTGACCATGTATTAATGATCATTATGATAAAGAGTTTAAAGTGAAATTTGGAGGTGATCCAACTTGGATTTTCTGGCATCAGATAATCCAAAGTGTAATGTCTGCAACTTGATTGTAGGTAGATGCGCAAGAGATGACCATATGCTGACATCCAACGTTAAGGAAGCTTACCATCTTATGTCTCAGATGTCTTCTTTTTTCATCCACAACCCAAAGATATTGAGTTAACGGTCAGAGAGGAGTAAAGAAAGCAAGAAATATTCACATTAAAGGGGCTGAATCAGGAAATGTTGATCGATTATCAAAGTAGAAAATCAAGAAAAATAATGTGCTTATTTCACCTGTCTATGGTATCATCAGATGTAAAATACTTATTTAAGGGTCCATTGTGTAGTTTTGGAGAAGAAATTCAAAGTTAGAATTTTCATATTAACAATATTAATGAGGTCATAATACAAACCCAGAAATATTTATTTATTTCCATCACTGCATAAACAAGCTTGTTCTCAGAGGAAAATAAGGTCCCCAGATCACTGTTTGAAGCTAGAAAGGTGGCAGGGTCCGCCACATATAAACAAAGTACGACAGAATGAAACTGTGTTGTCCTTTAAGGTCAGTTTGTTTATTCAGTTTATTCAGTCATGAAAACAAAGCGTTTTGTATTGAATTTGTTCAGGCATAAAAAAAATCAGTCAATGAAGATCTTTCTCTTCTGATTAAAATGTCTTCCCCAACACTACATCTTGATCCTTTAATGTACTCAACACATTAAGCTAACAACTGCACATGTTAGAGCTAAAACATCAGATGCACATGTGCACATGTCCTCTCCCACACACACAAACACACTCAGGAACACTTATAGCCACAGACTATCTATATGCATTCACTTAATCAGAACTCACCTCTCCACACAGGAACACCTCACACACACACACACACACACGACAAATGCATACAGTGAGAGTGCATGCGGTGTGTGCTACTCTGCTAGTGTGTCAGCAGTGAGTACTGACTAAATAAGGCAAGGCATCAGTTGGCTTATCAGCACCAGCCAGGAATATATACCCGTCCCACCACTGATATAGCAGCCCGCCATCTCACTCACACTATCATCTCTCCTAAATGTCTATGTGTGTGTGTGTGTGTGTGTGTGTGTGTGTGTGTGTGTGTGTGTGTGTGTCCATATAAATGGGAGGAATGAGATTTTAAGAGAATGGGAGATACTGTCTGTTTGGATGTAAGAGATGAGATAAGGTTTGGCATCATTTGGCAGGAGAACAGAGAGAGTGTGTTCCGTCTGTGTGTGTGTGTGTGTGTGTGTGTGTGTGTGTGTGTGTGTGTGTTTGTGTCCAGGGGTGTTTGTTTATCACCTGCTGTGTGATGACCTCAGCCACTCACCACCTGCCCTTTTTGGAGAGAGTTATAGATCAGCCTGTGTTTCAATATGTGAACAAAATAATCCCAAGCTGCGGTACATCACGTAAGATTCCATCTTGGCCGTCCTCGACGGCGCTGACTTTCTTCTGCCCCAAATATGGCCAGAAGTGGAACTGGGTTAATTTTTTTTCTTTCTGTGTGTGGGCATGTGTGTGTTTTGATCCTGGTACCACCTCTTATAAAGTTTTTTTACGAAATGGCGCCACACACCTTAAAGAGGTATCTCAAGTTTACCACTTTATGAAGTGACAAAATGTACAGTAGCAATGAGGCACGAAGCGTACAGTAACTGTAACGGTGGGAAGGCCTGCCAGCCGTCTGAATCACAGGTCTGGCCGCGTCATACAGTATATTTATCCCCCTGACATGCCTCATATTTATGGCGATGCGATGGTGTAAGGTAACACAACATTTATTGCTGACAGAATCAAATGCACACACACACACACACACACACACACACACGCACACGCACACGCACGCACACACACACACACACACACACATACATCAAGTAACTGGCCTCATATTATCTATATAAGTAGAATTAATGACCGGAGAGATTGACATCTTCTACGTACGAAAGAGCTATAAATAACACAGCTGATGCAATGGCACATGCATCATGAGTTAGTCGAGCAGTTTCCAAACGACCCACAGCACAACCAGATTACAGCGTGTAATGTAATCTTATTCTGTGCTTAAACCGTGTTATCATCATAAACAGTCATAGTTCGCAGCCTTAAAAGTGCACTGTGTAGTTTTGGGGTATACATTTTTACTTGGAAGCGAAAGATCTTCATTGACTGATTTTTTTTTTTTTTTTTTAATGCCTTAACAAAAAAAATATACAAAATCTCTTTGTGTTCTTGACTGAATAAACTGATAAACACAATGTAGTTTCGCCTTGTTTAATCTGTGGCGGACCCTGCCACCTTTCTAGCTTCAAACAGTGTTCTGGGGACCTTATTTTGCCTCTGAGAACAGCTTGTTTATTCAGTTATGGAAAACATAAATATGTCTGATTTTGTATCATTACCTCATTAATATTGTAAATATTGAAATTCCGACTTTGAAATTCCGACTTTGAATTTCTTCTCCGAAACTACGTAAGGCCCTTTAAAAGATGTCACAGGATGAAACCACACACACACAAGTGAGGAAAGACTGACGGCAATGTTGATTGGTATTCCTTTTTCATTTTGACATTTCTGGCTCTCAGACAATGTGCCTTAATGGTTTTGATGAATCCTACTGAAATGTCTCAACAACTTACGACTGTATATGACATTACATTTTGTATATACATGAATGTTATTACTTTGGTGATCTGGCTGAAATTTAGATGCCCTTATGGTACATAAAACATGATAACGGTGGTTTGATGTGCGAGAAAATGTGATTAGGTGCCATATAGGGTGCCCCTCCAGCAGTGAAAATGTGAATTGTCCCACCACTTGCGGCTGTATATACCTGTCAAACTAATGACATTCCCACCATGTTTTCATCACTGCAGACATAAATAAGTAGCTCAGTACACTCCAGGAAAAAGGAATTAGTGACTTTGTACCGTTAGCTAGTGCGTTTCCAGGTTGTTCCGGAACAGGCCTTCATAGCAACTTTAGCACCCCAAGGAAAAATACTGACGACCTGATACATCGCCCTGTTCCGCTTTCCCGTATTTCCATCATCCACATTGAGAACGACAGTTTGGACTCTTGGAGACTCATTCCCCTTTTCCACCACATCAGCTCTGGTTCTTGAATGGGCTGTAGAATATGACATGCGCACTTTAGGTTAAGGTGTTTTTTGGGTCCAGCTGGGTCCGAAACAAATTCTTTTTGGTTGAAAAGCTCATTAAAATTCAAAGTGAGGCTCAAGAACCGCAGCGAACGGGTTTCACTCTGATGGAAAAGCCTCCTCAGTGAATTCCATTGACTGCTGCTGCTGTTGTTCCCCGCTATCATTCTACATCTCACCTCAGAGATGACGTAGAACAGAGTTGGAGAAGCGCTAAACGGGCCACATGTTCTGCCTCACAGTCACACCTCATGAAAGCTTTGCTCCTGGGGGAGTAGAGGAGAATAGCCTGTGTGAGAGCGGCTGTGTGTAAATGTGTGCGGGGCGCAGGGCTGTGTCGGCAGCGGCGGTGATAGGATTGGGTTTCACCAGCATGCCATTACACTGTGTGGCTGTGCTTTGTAATCTCCCTGAGAATGGCACATATTTCTGCAGCCCCCTCAAGAAAGACCGGGATGAGTCAGACAGGCAGGCGGGCAGAGGAGGGAGTCATGTGGAGTCCAAGGCTGGTACAAAGAGGTTACCTCTTGTAGTGGCTCACCTGCAGTCATTAAAAATGCATAAGTACGCCTTGTGCAGATGGTTTCCTCTATTTCCTCCACAGTCTCTCCTTGGCTTTGTTGGTGAAGAATTTCCTACAAGAGCACACTCTCTTTCCTCTCCTTTATGAAACAGCGGGCGTGATGCGCTGCTTCTTTCTCGTGGTGTATCTTCTTGTCTCCACGTTAACTCTGCATGGAACAGGGGTTAATGAGAGTAAGGGTCAGTGGAGTGTGTTCAGTATTGGGCAATTTGAGATGTAGAGCAATAACGAGCGCAATAGTGCAGCTCGATCCTGAAGGATTTCCCTCCGTGTGTGTGTGTGTTATCCTCCTGAGAATTTCCCATGACGTGACAGGACATAATGTAAAAATCCCCAAATGTCAGTGTGCCATCGTATCTAACTCCACGCATCTGCTCCAGAGCTGTTTACATTACTTTACAGTGGTACGGTATGTACGCCAGCTTTCAAACACACGGTCTCCTAGCGAGGAGACTCCAGATAAAAAAGTCATTAAAGGCCTATAACAATTACACCGTAATTGAGTTGTGGGGGACTTACTGCCCAAAACTCTGTGCTTGATCTGTTCCAGAGGCGCCACCACTGATAGGGAATAAACCTGTTAACTCCTCAAAGGCAACAGCACGCAGACTGTGACTGTGGCAGCATCTATAAATAGATATGCACTGGAGAGGCAGAGCATTCCTCAAATCAAAATGTACCACGCCGGGATTCAGGTTGTCTTATTTGTCTTGACAGTTTCATACTTGATGAATCATTATAAGATTATAAAGTTTTGTAAGAGATAGACTCAAAGGTGTAGGAGTTGGCCATATGTCAAAGTCATACTACGTTTCACCGGAGTAACCGCTAACTGCATCTAACTGTAGCTGCCCTCTGCTAGTTAGCTCCGTTAGCCATGCAGCTAGTGGTTCGGGAGTGTTAGTATTCATACTGCAAGCACAATTGCGTTGGACCAGGCTGGGTCAGGTTAGCATGCTAACTTTAATAGATATCTCTGCTACACAAGACTACATCATGTCAAAAGTGCACTTTCTTCACATTCTGTTAATAATGTTAGTTTCTGAAAAAAGAAATGAATCAAAATTATGATTTAACTGACTAATTTTGCTCGACCGGTTGTCTATTAGTTGCAGCAGAAATTAAGACGAAGTGAATTGTCTGGAAATTCAATATGGAGAGCATATTAGAGAGTGGCTCAGGCCACATTTCTGTCCAAACCCAACTGGCTCTGAATGAATAGCAACCGAGCCATACTCCACAGGCAGACACACAGAGTCCTATGTGACTATTTGCCCTCTGGAAAGTAACGAAGCATTGCACGTAAATAAGAAACCCAACACTTATTTTCACTATAATTATTTATTTTGAGAGTCTTTTTTCACTAAAAGAACTAAAAAGCACCATGCCATCCCTATCAGATCTCTTCAGGTTCAGTTACTTATCCATGCTCTAGTGCGTATAGATACAATTGTTGTGATGCAGGATTTAAAAAACAATAATTATCCATTATTAATCACATTGATGAATACCCTTTAAATGTTCCATTCTGCCATACAACAGCTTAGTGTTGCCACCTAGGTGTGACTGATGACAGACATATTCTGTCACACATAACACTGTATACATATAATACCTTAATTAATAGATGTAAAGTATCAATAATCAATAGCTGTAATATCTTCAATATCAGATTTAGCCAGAATGAGTCTGTTTGGGTTCATGGCGCCTGAAGCAATTCTCAGAATCTGCCTCTTGTTTAGTTTTTTTTTTTGTTCCTGCTCTCACAGCCTTGTGTCTTTGACCTCTGGATACTAATGTGCCCCGCTAAATCTGTTCACCCACTCTGATTGGCTAGCTAGGCCGCTCTCCCCTCCAGATGTTCACGGATTGGATTATGGAATTATCACTTCTCTTGTTGAGTCACAGTATTGCTTTCTGCCACAGAAATCCTTTGTGAAGCATGCAACCGCACTTGTAATCACACGCATGGATGATGCTGGACCGTATGTGAGGGCTCGATGCATTTTTTTCTTTAGGGTAGTGAGACATAATTGCATAAAAGGTTTCTTTTGGTTGGTCAATGAAATATCCATCAAGGATAAATTGTACAAAGAATTGCATCACGATTTTTTCAGCTGTGGGCAGATGTAACCTAATGCTCCTTCTGGCTCTGGGCTGAAGAGGAAATTGATGGTTTGTGTGTATATGATTGTTTATGTGTGTGTGTGTGTGTGTGTGTGTGTGTGTGTGTGTGTGTGTGTGTGTGTGTGTGTGCGTGCAGACAGTCGGGTGAATGGTGGCAGGAGATTGGAAGAGAGAGAGCACAGACCATAATTAAAACGATTCCTTAAGCTCAAGTGGTTGCCAGGCAATGTGACCTTTACTCGCACAGGTTCAGCTTCGGATGTTGAGCCTCGTAGTTAAATGAGACACACACTGAGCGCCTCCGTGTGTGTGTGTGTGTGTGTTTTACATGTACCCGTGTCTCCTTGTTTTCACACAAGTTTTGAAGCTTTTACGGCATATATTATAGATTATATATATATATACATATATATATATATGTATATATATATTTTGTGAAAGCAGACGTAAATGTATCACGTTTGAAAAGACGTCTTCGTGTGTGAAAGTAGCATGTAGTAAAGGCAACGTTATGCCCATACAGTTGGCTGTAGTGTGTTCATTTGCAAATTCATTAATACACGGCAGATGCCTGGTTGGACAGCTTGCTCAAGTGTCTGTGGTGGTTGTCATGGTTACTGCCTCGCCACCGTCAACACCGTGTCAGCCATTTGTTGATTTTTTTTCTTTACGAAGTAGTAGAGTGAGGGGGCGTTGTGAGTTTGACATTGTGTTTATTCAACCTTTAAGGCTCGCTCGCCGTGTCTGGTTTCCAGTTAGAGGTTTACAAAAAGATTTATAGACTGTGATCACAGAGACGAGTCACCTCAGTGTGTCCTCCATTCACACCGTCTCCCTGATTCCCAGCAGGCCTCATTATAATACAGCAGTCTCACTAATGGTCCTTTTCAACTTCTCATGCAGATTTGATGCATGTGCGTTGGTAAATTAGAGTTGACAGTCATTTGCATGAGAGGTAGCTCATTTATCACGCTTTTGCATGTGTGTGTGTGTGTGTTTGTTTGCATGTGTGTATGCTGTCTAAATGTTTGCATAGTCATGTGACAACCTGTCTTGATTTGCATCAGTGGGCTCCGGTGAGCAGTACAAACCCAGGCTGAGTTGCTGATATTGTCAACGTTTTGACTCCCCTGGGTGTCAGACAGACCTCGCAGTCCTGAGACTCATCGTGAGTTCAGAATATTGATTTAAAGAAGTATTTTCACCAACGTAAAGGTGGCTGACGATGCAGCATGAAGACTTAAATTTGCTGGGTTTGTTTGTTTTTAGTTTACCATCGTCCAGTTGCATAACCAGAACTGTAGTGATACAAAGCTGGTTTAAAATCGACAGAGTTCCTATTGAAGTGATGCTTTTTTTTGTTCGTTTTCAGCTCAGTTTCATTTTAGCGCTGAAACAAATAGTCAGCGCATCTGTCCGACAGAAAATGAATCAACAACAATTCTGATAATCACTAAATAGTTGGTCAAAATATTACTCTCTGTTGGATATCGTTTTAAACTGAATGTGTGCGCGCTCTGGCAAATGTTGGCTCTATCTCCCGATACCAAATCCCACTCCTTAACTGCACATACTGGCTACCTCACTGCTAAGTAAGGTCAGGGAATTGCTTTGGTGCTCAAAACTGAGTCAGCAGCCCACCATGATTCAATTTAGCGGATCGATATGGAAGATACACTGAATTTTATTAAGACGCTGACAAAGACACTGTTTGACGTGGATCAGACATACACGATCCATTTAAAAGAGATCTGGAAAGCCTAAAACTGTATAGATTAAACAGTTATGCAAGAAATCAGAGAAATGATCAACAATGAAAGCAAAAGTTGCAACCCTACTTCATTTTTCTCATCAGTCATCATTTTTAAAGTCCTATCCTTGGATTTGGAGCTAAACCACAAAGGCTCAGTACTTTGACCTGTGAACTTTGTACTACTCAGTGACGCTCTGCACTGCTGTGAACTATGAAGCTTAGCTGTCGATCTTAACGGTTGAATATTATGTAAATTTCAATTTCTTATTTGGGTTACATGTCAGTTAAATCCATTGTAAATAGAACAAATAGGAGCAGCATTCTTTGTTTCTTTTAAGAGGTTGGTTCGGACAACAATAAGATTCAAACTGTGCATCGGGGCTTACCTTGGCTTGATTGACGGGTGTCTCAGCTTTAATAGTCGCCGTTTCCCCTCATCCCTCCCGGCTTCAAAACGTCAGCCACGTTTTTCTGTAGCATGCGGTGTCGCCCCCTCCCCCTTTGTGTCATTAGCTGTATCAGCTGTGGCCATGTTTCATGAGCAGTGTTGACACAAAGTGCACAGACATGAGGTCTGAATCCCTGCCACTGCCCTTCACCAAAAACCAGAGGGATCATCTCAGCAAGGGATTCTGTGTCACTCCCACAACAGACTCACATCAGCAGTCAGAGGAGAAGGTACCGGGCCGAACATGAACCACATAAACAAGTGCACTTACATTTCAAGAGTATTTATTATGACACAGTAATTCAGAAGGTTCACACACTCAAGAAAATCCTGACGCACAAACTTTACCTGCAACCATGTGTTTTTGGGCGAAGGCCAGGCGAAGTCTCAGCGGAGGGTTCAGTGCAGAGATCTAAAGTAGAGAGCACCAGTGGGAGATTAGGTCTGTTTGTAATCCACAGCCAAAAATGCTAGTGGAGTTTAGGGATTTTTTTTTTCCTTGTTTAATCAAAAAACTGATTCGACTCATTCTTCTTCCCAGAAATGAAGTCTGTTCTGGGGCTTGGTTTCAGTCTGTCTCTACCTGCCAGTTAGAACGAGCGGCCTCAACATGACAAGCGCTCGGGGACAGGGTAAATAAAAATGGTAAATTCTGATTTTTAAAATCATGAAGGTACAGATCTTAATTTACTCCAAAGCATTTTCAGTCTTCAGTCTTTTCAAATCAGTGTGGAGTCCTCTGGAGACTTGGTTTCAACACTGCACCAGCTGTATGGAGCCATTTTATCTTTTGTTGTTTACATTTTTTTAATTTTTTTTTTTATTTTAAAAGTCCCCACTTTCTTCAGTTGTTTAGTTAAATGATGCAATGCTGTTGGTCTTTGAAGCTCCAGAAAGGTTTTGTGGACTTTGACTGACTTTCCATTGACATGTAGGCAATGACTGAACAGTTCAACATTTCTGGAAAAAATGCTTTCTTGCCAGGGCACAAAAAGATTGACCTCCCCACATGGAAAACAAGTTTTGCTCAACACTACTTTGCAGGGGCAGTTAGTTCCAGAACGTAACTGCCTGTAAAACAATAACTTGTAATAACTTAACAGCTAAAACAAATGAGATGGCTTGGCTTGAGAGTTAAGCTAGCTGTTTGCTTCTGCTTCCAGTCTTTATTGGCTGCTAAACTAAGCTAACAACCTGCTGGCCGTGCCTTTATGTTTAGCGAACAAACATGTTAGTGATAACAAACTTCTTATCTTAGATAACTCTCAGCATAAACTAAAAATGGGTGTATTACCCAGACAGCATCTGTTTCTTAAAGCTATCTCAGACATGCATTGGGTTTTCCTTCAGGGGTTCTCTAGATAGAGGCTAATCCTTAGCATGTCTTTGTCCTCTTCTTCTACAGTCTGACAGGCCTTTTCATCACCTGACAGTCATATTCTTTCCTGCTCATTGTCCCATTTCCCTGTACCCTTCCTTAATCTGTCACCTTTCTACCACATACTGTATTTTTCAGATTGCCACTTCAAGTGTCTGTGGCTATCACTGGGTTGTTATTGTGCTGCAGTGCTCTGTGTAATCGTGTTTGCATGACATGTTGAGTTAAGGGGAACAAACCTTGTAAGCTTGTAAAGAAAAACATTCAGATTCCTTTTTCAGATATCTTGTTATTTTGCTGGGTCAGTCATAAGACTGGGGAAAATTCAATAAGCCTAATTGATCTCATAGAAGCTGTTTTTCTATTTCGAGCAAGCACGTCCCAACCCTACTTTTAATGAAAAGAGTAACAAGGAGAAGGAGAAAGAAGAAGACCGAGCCCAGAGCCCCAGTCTGCCAAATCAGCCACGATGTTCCTGAGCTGGAAGGCTTCACTTACAGTACATAGCCTTGCCCAAATATTCTCATTATACACCATGATCTATCTCTTCAGGATAAAGTTAGCTTATCTCATAATAACAGCCACTCCGTCTCCCGTTTAAAGCCTCATTTGCTGTAGCCATTGTCCCCCCACCGTGCACTACAGCCCCTGGTAATGTGAGCCCAGACCTCAGCCCAAGAATAATTCCTGAATAATTTCAGAGTCGGTTTTAGCAAACCACTAATGGTGTTAGTCATGCTTGAGTAATCCTGAATTAGCACCAGCCGGGAATTCAATAGCGGGCCTGCGCGGATATAAGAGATATGTGCAGGGCAAGCTAAGTGCTAATTTGTGCAGACTTTCTGTGATGTTCTGTGCTGCTCCTTTGGACCTGGGGACTGTTAGGGCAAGATACAGGGCGGTAATTCCTGTTGATGGATAACTTCCTTTCATGCGCAGATTCGGGCATCACATCCTAAAAGGAGCATGGTCTTGAAATGCCACTCTTTTTGGCATCTAGTTTTTTTTTTTGTCATGGTCGTGGGCGATGAAAGAGAGTCTAAAGGAAGATTGTCAAGTGCTGATGTTTACCACGGACAAGGTCAAGACTTCATCTTCTATCTTATTATATACCGTACCAGTCAGCATTCCAGTTACCAGGCTTGAACTGGCGGGGAGGGGGAACGGTTCAGTGTGATGGAGAGGAGGAAGATGCGGAAAAGGAGAAGGGGGGGGGCGGCACGTTGGAGGAAGCAAAGGCGGGGTGGAGGGGGCCAAGAGACGAGGGGGCACAGATCTGTGTCAGCATATGTGAGGGAGATTCCTCAAATAGGCCATAGCCCGGGGAGTGATGGACTGAAGCTTCACTCAGGGGAATGAGCACACACGACATGCAATCACACACACATAATACAGGCACACGCATACAGTATTCTGTGGGAGGCCGAGGTATGACCAACCTTAAGGGAAGATGCAGCGCGGTGCATGGGAGCGGGGGTTTGAAATTTAACCCTCCGGTAAAATTAGAGGGGGCTGAGATGCATACCTCAGCAGTTTTAAATACCCAGGAGTCTTCAGAGGGGCAATCTGTCTCATTCTCTGTCTCACTCTCTCTCCAGTTCTGTCTCCCTCTTTTTCATTTCCATACATTTTTCTCTTGATGTGCTTTTCTCAACCTCACCCTCTATCTCACACACACACACACACACACACACACACACACACACACACACCGCGGCGAGCGAGCGTCCGCCGCACTGCTTGCCAGACTGACTCAACACTTTTCACACAATTCATTTGTCACAGTAATGAAACAACCGTGGACCGCCATCAATATCATCTCTCAAGTGGCGCCTCAGTCCAAAAGAAAATTGCTTCAAAAGTCTTTGCTCCTCTCTACACTTTGTCCAAACGTCCGAAAAACTGTTATGCGTATGTTTGCTCGTGTGATATTTGCATTCATGCCAGCAGGTGCTTTTATGGATTCAAATGCCTTGATTTGCTTGGACACATCCTCAGCACTCGACCAGACGGGAGCGCATGCAGAGTGCCGAAAGAGACGTGAACAGGTGTTGCTTTATATTCAGAGGCAGATCGGCCTCAAGTAGGGAGGCTGCAGACTGTCTGACGAGTTATGGAACTTAAAACTTTTTCAAAGGTCAATCGTGAGCTTGCATATTTTTTACTTCAACAGCTAATTCACCAGATATTTGCCGGAGAAGCATAAAACAAAGTGAATATTGTCCTTACATTTGCCAAGTGTTCACGGACACAAATCCAAATGAATTCTATTATTTAATATTGCTTTGTTTCTGCATTTGCAGTATCAGACAAAGGTGGGGTTGCTAATTAACATCGAAGACACCAGCAAGAGCAAGCAAACACATGAATGTGCACAGCTTCGCTGACTGCCCTGTAGCTCTCGACGGCTAGCTTGGCGATATGTGCGAGCGGCGAGTGTGCTGTGTTACATGAGGTCTCTTAGATTTTTAGTCAAATAAACACATAAGTAAGCAACTCTGCTAAATACCAAAAAGCACAAGCAAAATAGCCGTCACAAACATTGCTCAGTCAGAAAAGTCTACCCAGATTACTCCTTCAGTTATTGCTCACTGCATCAGGGGCTGTGTGCTTTGTGCTAATAGGTTAGCTAGCTACTGAACACAAGCCTGTCTCTGCTTTATCTTACTTATCAACCCTAGCTTTTAAGAGATATGTCATGTTTGTGTATATAGCCTGTTGTGCATACTGATGGATGACCTTGAAATGCACTGAAACATTTAGCCGGTTTAAAAGTCAATGCATTGTGGAAGGTTTTTGTGTTAAAGCATCAAAAAGACTGAACGTACCGATGCCACGAAGAAAGCCAACCAACCCTACCGTCTCTCCGCTCCACACGCCAATGTTTCCTCGCCTTCCATTTCGCTCTCCTCTTGTACCACTGCTCTATCACACTCGTAATAATTCTCTGCCTGTCACCTCCCGCCACCAGACATCCTGTCTGCGTCGCTTCCTGCGTCTGCCCGTGACTTTATGCCAACTCTACCTACAGGGAACTGTTAAAGTCCTTAGGATATGTCATGGGCATGCTGTATTCGTTTGTGACACATTCTTGCCTCCTTTCACTCGGCTGCACATTTCACACATTTCAGAAATAGACGCGTGTATGTCCTTGTGGTAGCGTGTGTGGCAAGTGGATGTGGAAGGTGTATATGGCAGTGGCGTGATCTAACTGGAATGCTTTAATGTCGGTTTTTAACAGTGAAGTGCTTTTACCTCAGACCATGAAGCTGCAGACCAATCACATTCCTACGTTTTAACAAAGCCTTGTGTGTCTTACTGTTAAAAATGTCTTGAATCAGAATTTGTATCTGCAGCTGCTCAGTGGTTTCCAGAGGCTGTGCTGGCTGTAAAGACAGAGTCTTCTGTCTGTTGGTGATGCAGGGACTTATTTCTGGAGAGGAAACAGTCCGTCGCCCCTGCCAGCATATGGCTCCTCATGCATTTTAATATCTGACTGTCCCCAGCCCCGTCAAAAACAGGACAGCCCAGAGTCCAAGGACAGAGAAGTAGTCTGAAATAGAGACATCTGTCCGTTGGGGTCACTGCTGACAGAGAGACAGAGCGAGGGAGGGGTGGAGAGGAGGGGAAGGATGAAGGGATGCGCCGTCAATAGAGTGTTGAGCAAGGATCGAGAAAAACAGGAGCATTGATTGAAAGGGAGAATGGTGGAAGGGAAGAAGACGGATGAGTGGGGTTAAGCAGGGCACAGGGCACAGCTGTCAATACTACAGTGATACTTGGACAGCCCATCTGGATCCTCGCGGTCCACAGTGCACTGTCATGTGTTGTGTCAGGCTTCCACGCACACGTTTCTGTTCGTACAATAAGTGAATAATCCACTGGCTTTAGCTGATGCATTTCATATTGTTGCATAATAAGGTCTCGTTTTGAAGGGAGTCTGGTGGGAGCGAAAGGATGGAAAACATCCTCCTTCGCCGATGCTTGCACGTCTCTCGGTATCTGTTTATTCGCACATGTACATGTACAGTGTCTTTCGGTAGAGTTTTCAAGGGATTTGTTAAGCAGGTCACCCCCCGGCCTCTGACTGTCTAACCCTAGTATGCTCCCATAATACCTCTCAGTGCTAATGCTAAGCTCACATTGATCCCACAACGTATTACTCTTCTGCCTTTTGGTTTTTGAAACATCAGCAGTAGATGCGGATGCAAGGTTTTCCTCACACCGGTGAATTGTTGTCATTAAAGGATCAGTTTTTTCATAGAGGACTGGAAAATACCTCAGGGTTATATTATGTTATTTTCTTAATTTGTATTAATATACTTCCTCAGTCAGATCAGGAGAATGTTTTGCCGTTGACTGGGACGGCTTTTAAACCTAAGCCTTTACTACACCAGCTGCTTTTTATACATGATATGATATGATCATATGTGTGTTTATGTGTGTGTGTGTGTGTGTGTGTGTGCGCGCGCGCGCCTTTTGGACTCTGCTTCCCTGCGCAGTGCTCCAGACTGGATTAAGGTCTTGCTTGGTTGTGGCTGCGCTCCATTTGGAAAATCAGGATTTGGATTTGAGATAGAAGCACAAGGGGAGGCGTTATGTCATCCCCAAGAGGGACGGGCTGAGCGATACAGCTCAAAGATGAGGAGAAAGAGGGAGAAAAAAGAAAGGGGTGGAGGGTCAGAGAGAGGAGCAAGAAAGAGGAAAAAAGATTCTGGAAAGGAAGCTGTTGTGTCGATGACCAACACCACCGAGATATTATGGGAAAAACATAAAGTATTTGTTTGTGGTTTTCTCTTTATCTGGCGGTTTCTTTACCTTTGGTCTCTGTTTGTGTTTTTACAGAACGGCCCATGCCAGGACAAAAAGCGAGGCCGCAGAGCAGGCCGCCGTCTCTGCTGTGCACGACTCGGAAATTGCCAGGGCGGTTGCTAGAGAGCTCTCCCCCAACTTCTACCAACCAGGTAACCTTTAACAGCAAGCCTGCATTCACAACACATGTCTGATATTTTAAAGCACCTGCCTGGTGGCAAATTGTGGGCGTCTTGGCAGAGAAATGTTTCCTTCCTGTCTCATGCTAGGGATGCTTTCCCACCATCTGAACAGAAAATAGTTGGACGTTAGGTGCACTGGGGGGTCACAGAGGTCAAATGTCAAATCAGTGACTATTTTTACATGCACTAATGTTTCACTTGTACAGGTCTGAATTTAAAAAATTGTCATGAAAACAGCATTTTCGGTTTGGATATTCTAAATTAGCATTTTCCAAAGAGACATGTGGGATATTGATGAATTATTCAGGTTCGACATGTATGCAGCACATTCGGAATATGACCCTCAGTTGGGGTATTCACCTCAGTTTGCGACACGCAGCTCTGTTTGCTCTCTGCGATGCCTAGCCAACCGTTTTGCAAGACTGGTGTAGAGAGTACGTCGTGAGAAATGTGCACATTTCTGGTCAGAAGGAGAAACAGACATACTTTATGAAAGACAGAGCAGGATATCAAAAGGTTTTTGGATATGCGCAAATGTTGAAACATGTTATTTATCCTTTATTGAGATGGATATTTCATGAATTCTTAAAAACATTGACAATGCAATAACTTCAATGGTTCTTATTCTGTAAAATGTGTAAAACTTACGTATGACCTAAAATGTACATAATAAAGTAGACTAATTATTCAAAGTTGTTATAACTTTTTAGATGGTACATCTTAAATATAAAGTCTACATGGTAATTCTGAGGTAATCGGCTTCCAGACATTTAGTAAGTAAGAAAACTTCAACATCAACTTTTAGAATATACAGTGTTCCAGAGAGCATCTTCATCACAGTTCATTTGAACTTCCTGAGGCACTCTAGACTTTTTCTTTCTTTAAAAAGAAAATTGCATGATGCAAACAAGCAAAATGGCACAAACCGATCCAGCCGTTTCTTCTTGTCATATTTTGATATTTTATACATGTTAACAGAGTCAATGTGACATCAGTGCACTTGATGACATACAGTACTTTTGACTATTTAAAGTGGTTACATTTTAAACATGACTGACCAAGTGATGAAGAGGAATTTCTTGCTAAGAGTGGTGCAGGGGGGCTTTAACACACGAGCGGTCCATCCTCAACAGCAGGACATCTACCCAGCCAAGCTATTCTAAAATCCCCCCCTCACCTCCACGATCCCTTTTTTAGCTCCACAATCCTCGAGCATTCAAACCATGTTTTTAGGAGCTGGGTAACTGCTGAGGTTGGGTACTTTGTATGAATAATGATGTTTGCACAGTTTTAGAGTTGTTTACACAGGCTGTGTCAGAGTCACTAATGAGCTTGTTTTGGGTGCACAAAAAGCACAGGGCTGGGTGTTCCAGGACTGTAATCGAAGACTAGTGGTATTGAGGATGACTTCTAACACCACAATGGAGGGCTGTGTTTGTGCTTAGACAAAGCAGAGCCTGCTTGAAGCAGGGTACTGTATTCTGGATAGAAGCCTCGTCTTTGCTCTCAGAGGCCTGTGTTTCACTGCTCGGTGTAAACTCTGCCAAAAAGAGTGAGAAAAACAAAATGTTTTCTTCTTCTTTTCTTCGGGTGGTTTTTATTTATTTATTTATTTTTTAGAATTTAGATCATATCAACCTTGTGCTTGAGTGGTGCTCAAGAACACCTACTGCTACCAATACCAAGCAGTTCTCATCTTTCCTCTGCCTGGAGGTCTAAGAGGCACGCTGCCATACTATAGAGCAGCTTGCAGCGTAGGGTGTCGACTCAACTCTGTTTAGTTCATTTACAAGGTAAGCTGAGTTTTACAGAGCTATGCAGGACACATAATACTACATAAATAGTGAGGGGTACAAATCCTTATTCGTCAAAGGGCTTATGATGCACGTGGGTTCAGGGGTGGAACACGAGGGCACAAAGAGGGCAACGTCACAAAAAGATAAATCAAAATTGAGTTTTTAAATTAGCATTGCCGCATTTCTTCACTTAATTGTGATATTTTCCTCTGAGAGCAGATTTAGACAAGTTTTTAATCTTTGCAGCAATTAAGCAAGCATTCAGCACCCTTACAGAACAAGCATATATTGACAAATACTAAAGGAAGCATTGTCATGTGTTAAAAACATACATTTTAAAGGCGCAGTATATAAGAATTGGCCACCTGTTGAATTCATACTCAAAACAAATAATAAGTAACATATCACCCAGGTGACCGAATTTGACAGAATGCCAAAACTGTCATTTCTTCCCATTCTGTAGATAATTTCAGTTATTGTCTTATGTTTTCAACTACAATTCTTACATATTGCACCCTTTAACATATTTATACGCAGATGTATATGTTAGAACACATGCTATTGCCTTAAGAATATTTAACAGAATGTATATTGATAACATATACTATATTTTACACAATTTCACACAATTTTCACACAATGCCACCCTGCCACCTTTCTAGCTTAAAACAGTTTGAATTTATTCTCCAAAATCTACATAGTGCCCCTTTAAGATCACACTAATTTGAAACAAGTGTGTTTCGATGGATATATTCTATTAAAAGTAGCATATTCGAAGTGCTATGTCATACTTTTTCTGTTTATTTTTATTTATAGTGTAAGATCTATACCACCCCGCCTCTCTCACTGTGTGTCATATATTTAGGCCTATGAGCTGGCCGACCTTGGGCACTTGCCAAAAGGCGCCACAAAATAGTGGGTGACAAATAGATTGACAATGGGACCCATTCAAGCATGTCCCTCCACTAAGCCACAGAAATGGCCGGCCCAGGCCAGAGACATCCTGCGGTTTGTGTTGTGGAAAACAGCGGTCATCCTTGGCAGGCCGGGTGATCTCCTGGTTCGCAAGTCTGTATGCGGAGAGTGTCCTTGCCTTATAAGTCAGATCATGAATGAGAAAGTGGACGATGTTGTCATAATGTGCAGCGCAGGGTGACATCTGAGCTGCTGCGTTTAGACGTCAGGTTGCGTAAGCGTGTCTGGTAAGCCCAGACAGGCCACCTGCAAATAGCTATAACCCATTTTCAATTGATTCAGTTTAATTCTACTTAATGAAAGTTGTCTTGAAGCATTTCAGGTAATCAAGACTTGTCTACTGAAGGTGTGTTGCTAGTTTGCATGGTTTGTCCTTAAGCAGGTTATTTCATGTTTGAGGGTAAACACTTTCCCGTATTTTCACTTCTCTCGCAAAATGACCACCATACTTTAAAGAATTATGCCAATTGGATGCGGAATCAAGGTCACCATTTCTATCCCAGTGTTACAGAGGGACAGCGTTGCTGACTACCTGTAGCATTTACAGAAACTTGTGTAACTTTCCCAGACTAATCTGCTTTGCTTCCTCAATGTCTACCTCTACAGTGGAAATATTCTCACTTCCCCCCGTCCCTCAGCTTCCAATAACTCCTCTAGGGTAACAACCAGGGGTCTAAACCCCTTGTTGTTTGTAATTGGCATGTCAGACTCATAGCAGATTATCACCCAGATTGGGAGTGTGTACTTCAAAAGGGAAGAGAGGGTCACAGGGAACAGGACCCTGACCTTTATTATTGGTTCACATACAGCACCCTGGAGGGGGAGCAGCAAGGGTTAGCTGGGCGTGGCCTGTGTCGTGACGTTAATTGGGCTATATTTGGTGCTCACTGGGGTCTAATGGAGACATAGCTGAAATCCTTATGCACTGAGAGGGAGCTCGGCCCTGCACTCGCCCCTCTCAAGGGCTGACGCAGAGCAGCTGTCCCTTCCTTCAGCCGGTCACTGAGGGTGGGGAGTGTGGGGGGGTTGGAGGTTGGGAGGCCCCCAGCAGGGATCCCTCTCTGCCCTGTTTGACCCAGTCAAGGTATACTTGGGCCAGGTGGAACCATAAAAGCCAGGACCTGTCAGGGCTGAGAACCGGACATGAGCAGGTGTTGCTTTATATTCATGGCAGCAGGTGTCATGGAGTAAGTTTCAAGACAGTAGTTCAGCTGAAGTTTAAAGTCATGCAGCAACTTCTTGTGACTTTCAAGGATACAGCATATAAAGTATTTTAAAATACAACTGATCCGACCTTTTTCCCAACAAACACCGAAAACATTTTATTATATATCCCATTTGTTTAAATTTTAGCCACCAAGTAATGATTATTACTATGACAGCAAGTCGCAGTTTAGTACTGTGAGGGCAACTCCAGCAGTTTAACACATTAAAGTGAGGTGACAGATCTCAGTATTATTCAATATGTGAAAAAAGTTGTTTTAAGCCTTTTGTGGCTCCAGAGAAAGCTGTATGTAATCTGAAAAATTTCCCTCCAATGACGTCGCTCCGTGGCTATGTTGCGTTGTGGGTAAGGTTTTGAAAAGCAGTCCTTGGACTCACGGACAGTTTAAAAACAAATTATCATAATCCAGACAGCACAACCAGAGCTATTACCTTTTTATTCTGTTCTTGCTTTTTCCTTTTGGCTTTATAATACTTTCTGCACAGATGCAGCAGTACTCGCCAAGACCTGGTTTGTCAAATGTAAAGTTTGTGTTTGAAAAAAGTCTGCAAAAGTCTGTAGTATTTGTTGCGGCTTCTTTCTCTAGATTTGGCGTGTTTCATTCAGTGTCCTCCAGCATGACGTGTGTCTCAATCAAACACATGTCATATCACATGAACACGAGACCCTCCATGTTCCGCTTTGTTATGCAGCAAATTACCAACAAAGCACCGGATGACACTGATTACACTCAACCAGTAGCCACAGACAATGGGGTACACTTTATTTGCATGTGTTCGGTGCTAATGGAAGTGTGTGTGTGTGAAAGAGAGAGAGAGAGAGAGAGAGAGAGAGAGAGAGAGAAAGAGTGTGTGTGTCTATGTAACAGTAGTGGAAGTAATCCAAACAATGACAGCTCCCCCTGCCCATCTGCCAGTGTGAGTAGGAGGAAGAAAGAGACAATCTAAAATGCTACAAATTGAGTCATGAGTGGTAAATATAACAGTGTAGGGAGCATGCTGAGATCACAACCCACAGAACAGACTAATACATCAATAATATCCAAATGTATATGAAATAAAACAGAACCGGATGCATCCATAAACAACATTGTAAATAAAGGAAAATGCAAATGCATTCATGCATTCCACTAAAGAGGCAATATGTAGTTTTGGAGCGGAAATTCACAATCAGAATGTAATATTTACAATATTCATGAGGTAATAATATGAAGAGTTTGCTTTGCTTAGAGTTTGTTTAGGCTTATAAAAAAATCTGTCTTTCTCTCTGTCTACGTACAGTAGTTCTCCTTGAACATTAGATTCATGAGATACTGTCAACGAATCTTCCACTGAACCCACAGTGATGCACACTGGCAACAGATGTGATAACAGCACACACTGTGCCCCCCCCTCATACATTACATATACAAACATCCGTGCACGCACACACATACTTAAAGCTCCTCTCTTGCTACTGCTGTTCATCTCATATTAAGGTCAGTAGGGGTTAGACTGGGTCTTTAATAGCCGATCTGGTTTGTTGTGTGTGCGTATATGATTGTGTGTGTGTGTGTGTGTGTGTGTGTGTGTGTTTGTGTGTGCGTGTGTGTGTGAGCGCGTGTGTTTTGCCAAGAGAGCACTGGAGCAGAAAATGTGCTGTGGATTAACATGAACAGAACTGGCAACCGCAGCTTAAACAAAAGCTTGTGTTTCTAATATCCTCATAGAGACGATGAGGCCGGAAGAAAAAGACACTGAACATGTTACATTTGTTCACTTTTCTTAAAAAGAAGAAAATCGTTTTTGAGACACATTTTAAATTTAGAGAGAAATATCCTTAATGTCCTAATCCACATCTTCATTTGCGCTCATTCCGGGTTTGTGTTGAGTATTTTCGTCTTGGTCATGACTGATACCACGGCCTATTTTAATGACCCTCTCTGGAGGACTGCAGTCTCAGCCCAGCTGATCAATGTCTAAATGAAAGAAACACCACGGCCATTTGGGTAATTGAGTCCCAGTACATGTTCTAGCTGACCTGTCAGGATTCCTTAGTAGAGCACATCCAATAAATCTTCACTCGCTCATCACAACAACATCTACACATGCTGAAATATCAAACAACCATGAGCAGTGAGATTAATTAACCAAGCAGAAATACAGACTCGGAATTTTAATATTTACAGTACGAATGAGGTAATCATACAAACTCAGACATGAACAAGCTGTTCTCAGAGGAAAATCCGGTCCCCAGAATAGTGTTTGAAGCTAAAAAGGTGGCAGGGTCCGCCAAATTTGAACAAAGTAAAACCGATTAAACTGTGTTGTCAGTTTGTTCATTAGCTTTATTGATTTATAAAAACAAAAAGAGTTTGTTTATTAAGCTTTCTCTTCTGATTAAAATGCCTTCCCCAAAACTACATAGTGCACCTTTAAAGTAACATTTCCAGAAGATTGTTTGGCCGGTATTAAAACACAAAAAAGCACGCTTGAGTTCAGTCTTATTTTGGAATTAAGCGTGGCTTCAGGACTGTGGTGTGGTGTCTGTGTGTATGAGGCTGGGGGTCTTTTTTGCACCGAGAGAAACCATTCAGGAAATGTCTGGAACTCCTCGCAGGAATCTGTCCCCAAACAGAGCGAATCAGCTCGGGCCCGCCCGCGAAGCCCTAACTCTTATTGAGTTATGGTGTGAAATTAAGCTCGGCAGATATATTAAGCCCCGCAGATGTTCAGATGTCCCCTGCTCTCTTTGTAGTGGGTCTTATTGGTCATGGCGGTTATGAAACAAATTAAGAACGCCACGCAGCCGAAAAATACTTTGGGCTTATGAGTGCCTGGGCCCAGAAGATTCTGCGATAAGGCCGTTTACGCTCATGTGGGATTGGATACACTTGTTCCCTTCTGGGTTTGAGGTTGCAAGAGCTGACAAGTGTCAAATCTGGCTCGATATGAATTATTTTATCGAGTTACGGTGTGTAAACGTAACAGGTGGGATGCATATAACAGGCGTCTCATAAATCCTTTGTATTGATCTCTGGGTTTAAACCGTTTTCCAGCCCAATAACCCAGTCAATACTGAGCACAGCAACATGAAACATACTGACTGAGTACGTAGCATCTGTTGGGTGTGAATTAGAGTGAAAATCAAACAGATCATAGTTTAGACCAGCTTCTACATTATCATATACATTTAAAATTGATAGTCTGTAATTTCTTTATTTCAAATTGACTGTATGCGATGCGGAGAGATCCTTCTCTGCTCATGCCATCTGATGTACTTCAAACAAAGCAGCATTGTCCCTGTGTTAGTCACTCTGACACCGTCCAATTTAGGCGAAGCGCAGAAAAAAAAACAGGCCAACAAAGAGCCTGATGTCTCTAATAAATATTAATTCAGTGCAGAACAAAGGGACGGATAAAGTGTCATTTTTCTCACATGCAGGAAGGCATTTACATTCAGATCCAGGTCCCATTGTTCATACATTAGAGTGCTTAACGTTGATAATGAAAATTCAAATGATACATAGTTAAAAGAGGAGTGCACATTTTGTCTAGATGCATTCGTGGTATTATCATCTTTGGACCTCAGTACATAAAAAGCTGATGGAGGAAAAAGGAAGCCGCAAACAGTATGAGCTTCCCCAGACAAAAAAAAACAACAAAAAACGAGGCATCACTGCAGCTTAAGGTCGGCTCTCTTTATCTGTAAAGCCGTGTTGGTTTGTTGCTGAGAATCGATGTGACAGGGGCCTTTTTTTCCAGGAAAACAACACACTGATAAAAGAGAATGACTGATGATAAAGATGAGCCGGCAGAGGAGGCTCCCTTCATGAAATGGTGCTTGTGACCCTGCATTAATCAGTCTATTTCTCCCTGTCTGCCTCAGTCTGTGCAGGATGATTGCATATATAATGTTGATTCATGAATATTTTAAGTGAAAGTTCAACTATGCTTAGGGCCAGCTCTGGATTAAATCTAGCTCGTGGCCCGGCAGGATGGATAGCAAATTAGGAGCGCTCTGTTCTCCTAATCTGGCTTTATGGACGGTGGCTGGAGCAGAAATATCAGAATAGCATTTGCTCAAGGTTTGGTCGGATCTCGTGTCCCCATTGAACAATCTGAACCTCAGAGAATGCGGCTTTTGAATCTTGGCTGGAGTTGTATTCTCACCTTAAAAGTTCACTGACCGCCTTTGTTATCTTTGAACAGAACAGTGCTAACTGCTTTGCTCATTCCCCCATTTCCAGTCTTAGTGCTAGGCTAAGCTAACTGACTAGTGGTTTTAGCTTCATATTTAGCTATTTTGTAAACTTGAGAGAGGTTTCAATCTTTCAATCTTTTGTGCTGGATTTCGGACTGATCGTTGTCTATTCACTGTTTTCCACAGGGAGTTAGCATAGCCCAAAAAATGAATTAGCCAACTATTTGAAGACTGTAACTTAGCTCTACTTATTATTAGTATTAATATTTTTATGTGAAAAGTTAGGCGTTTATTTAGCTAATGCCGATGGCATATTAGCTTTGTAATATATGGAGTGCATGCATAACGTCATTGCTTCATGTCTTTGATAAATTAGTAAAAAAAAAACTGGCTAGCACACCAGTGAGCAGGCCAACCTCCTCATGTATCTATGCCCATGCATTATTGGATCTGTTATGTCTCAGTAATGCACCATGTGACTTAAGTGTGATGATAAGCAGTTTATGCATCAATCTGTAAATTATTATTTATGTGTGTTATCTCTCTCACTTCTGCAGGACCTGACTACATAAAACAACAGTCAAAGGAGCCCGTTGAGATTAAAGAGGTTCCTGTAGAAAAGAAGGAAAAGTCCCCAAAAGATTCTCCCCACTTTTACCGTAAAGGCACCACTCCTCCCCACTCCCCTGTGACCAGCCCTGTAGCCACGCCTCCCCCCTCGCCTCTGTCCAGCAAGAAGAAAGGTCAGCTCGCCAACAGCACCAGCCGCAAGACCAGCAAAGAGGAAAAACCTTCCCGTAAGATAAGCAAAGAAGAGAGGTCAAGTCACAAGGCCAGCAAGGAAGAGCGGCCTAACAGAAAGTTGAGTAAAGAGGAGAGACCGTCCGTCCCTGACGGCCCTAAAAGTTCTCATGTGCATGTCGAGGCTCCAGCTAAACCTGCGAAAACTCATCAGCCTACCGCAGCGTCAGCTCCTCCTCCTCCACAGCCTCCTGCGGTTCCAGTCAATGGCGAGCTCCACACAGAGTACCACAGTTACTATGTCAAGCCCCCTACAAAGGGCCCCCCACCACCCGACCCTGAGGAGGATATAGAAGAAGAGCCTAGTGCCCTGGCCCTGGCACGTATGCCCCCACAACCCCCTAGGTCCTTTAGTACGCCCACTCCTAAGCCAGCCTCCATACGGGAGAGCAAAAGCGACCACAAACTCAGGAAGCAGGATTCCCTAAAGCCAAAGAGCCTCGCAGACACAAAGAAAGCCAGTATGGAGATTGCAGAAAACATGGAAGAAACAGTAAGTATCAGTGTTAGGACTAGAAATCGTTTTTTAAGGAATAGTGAGACATTTTTGGAAATCTGTATATTCCTGTGGACAGAGCTCAGGCCCCCTCCTGTTTTTAGTCTTTGTGTTAAGCTAATTTAAGCATCTGCTGGCTGTAGCTTCATTAAAGGTGCAATATATAAGATTTTTATTTGAAAATGACAAAAAAAAAAATCATCCACATAAAGTGTAGCTGTAACAGTTTTGACGTTACGACTTCTATATATTATGTTGCCAAACACTCCCCTGGTCCTCCATACACCGTGCCAGCCCGGACTGCTAGCTGCACGGCTATCTGAGCTAATTAGCTAATGCCAGCTACAGTTAGCAGCAATTAGGGGTTACTCTGGTTACACTGCCCATTATTGTTTTGAGAATGCATCAGACAGGTGCCCAATTCTTACATATTGCATCTTTAAGACATGAGGTTTACCATCTTGGCGAGTTGGCAAGATATTTGATAAGTATATTTCTCAAAATGTAGAACTATTCCTTTAATAGAGTGCTGTAGGGATGACACATTCAAGGCTAACCTGGAAGTCGGCATCGCCCTGGTTGGGATATGGGATATTTCCATTGGATTTAGGATTATTGCAGAAAATAAGGTCTGTGGCAAACAAAAGTTAACCTACCTGTGTGTTTGGCGTTACCTCTATAGTCCCACTTAGCTACTAGTTAGTGGTGGTGGAAAGAGTACTTCAAATCTGTATTCAAGTACGAGTACAGTTACATTCAGGAAATATTTCTCATTTGCAACTAAAACTCCTGGTATTCAAATAATACTTTAGTAAAAGTACAAAGTATTCTTCCCTAATGCTGCTCAGAGTATTAGTTACTTTTTAACCACTGATGTTTTACACATTAGTAAAAGCTGGAATTCAGTCAATGTGGTTCATGTTTCTCCAAATCCTCAGTCTAAATTCCTCCCAACTCCTGCTCCGTTCTGCTCAGAGGTCACGGTCACCTCTCCAAACCTGGGACTTCTGTTTTTTTGGTGTGTATGTCAGGGTTTTCATCGGCCTGTTTGTTATCCGACAGCCAATTTAGATACTCAATTACAAGTACCCCAGAAAGTGACTTAATTACAGTAATTTGTATTGATGTAATTAGTTACTTCCACTCCTGCTATTTAACAACTGACCTTCTAAGACACGTTGAAGCTTCAAAATCAACAAGTGGATATTTACTGACATATTTAATGTCGTAGAACAAAACCACAGGCCTTATTTTGTGCATCTAACCAAAAACCCATTCAAAATACTTACTGATCTCGAGATGAGGGCACCGGGGTTGCAGGAATGCCTACTCATTTCCAGGTTTAGGACTTCCTGTATCACTCACTGCCTACTTCTTTTATTCAAATGTTTCTCAATCTTTTTTTGTGAGGAATGTGAGATCTGATCTTTATCATCATGTCATATTTTGCAGGGTCCTAACTCCATCCTTGTTGCTATGGTAATGCTGTTGAATATTGGCCTTGCAATTATATTTGTCCATTTTCTGACATGATGATGCTGCTTCTCAGGTAAGTTCACTGATATTCCCTAAACACCTTTATTCATCAACACAAATACAAAAGGAGCAGATGATTTAATGCATTTCTCAAGATGAATCTGTGTTTTTATCCTTGTCTAGTGTGTCCTGTGTGCCACAATGTGTGTCTGAAATGTGACAAGCAGGCAATTAAATCCCAACAAACCATCTTATGTTGCAGTGAAACCATGGCAACCGGTACAGTTGCATCGCCGGCCTTGAGAAATGAAAATGGCGCCAGTGAGACACGGGGGCGGCCGTAGGTGTTTAGGAATCAACGTGACACCGAAGAGAATCAGGAGGAAAGGCATCGCTACCACCAACCTGTCATGGGCCTTCTTTAGGGCCAGCCCTGTGAATTAGCACTCCTTTGGCTTCTCTAAAAGCTGAGGTGAAATGTCGTGTCTAGTAAGATATATATAATAAAAAAAAAGAGTTTAAAAATGCAACCAAACATACACAGTCTGAAAAAAGAAGTAATTGAAACCCACACGTGTGCTGATCCAAGCACTGGTCTGTAGCCCACTCCCACTGCCTTGGCAGAGAGAGCGGTGGGCTGACGGACTTTGCTGGAAGAGTGTGGAGATGCACTTTTAGATGATGGGAGCAAACAGCTGCCTTTCTATTTTGCCATCTGACGTTTTGATGGGGAGATGTGAGCCCGGCGGCCGGGGCGGGAGGGGGTCACAGTCGCAGTGGGAGCGTGCTCGGGTGTACGGAGAGTTTTCTGGGGGTTCACACCACTCTTGCAAGCAGGAAACTGGGCACGGCCGTTGCCAGCAGTCAGTGCTAGCACGGTCACTCGCCAGTCTTACTCTGTTTACCCAATCATCACAGCAGCAGCTCCCTCGAGCTCCGTCCATTGTAACCCAGGATACACTGCTTTGAAACACTCCCCGTGCATGGTACAGTTTTTAACATTTTTGTTTTTGTTTGTTTTCTGTTTTTATTGTAGCTTTTTCTTTTGTTCATTGTTCTCTGAATGTTGGTTACCTGCAGTCATATGCTTGTTGTTGAAAAAGAAATCTCTTCTCGAAAGGAGTAAATCAATTTGTTTTCCCTTTTATTTAGAAATTGTACTCATTTCTAATAATTGAGTTGTAATTTGACACATTCATGTCACTGAAAGTGCAATATGTTTTACTTATTCAAAGGAAAGCTTATAGTATATTTTGCCAAACAAAAAGTTATAAAAAATGCTTTTGATCCCTTTTATTTTGTCAGACTCTCATAATTTGACGACTGGTTTTGATCGAAGGTGTCGATTCATATCCGGCATTGTGTTCAGGAAGGAGGTTCACGCGTTTAAAGCTACCTATCTCTGTGAGAGTGAAGTAACAAATGTCTTATGTTATTTATTAAATCCTGGTTAAAATGATAGACCATTTTGCTTGTGTTCCCTCATTCTAGTCTTTGCTTTCATTGTTTCAGTATAAAACCGCAAAGGTGCAGTTCCCACGGCTGCTCCTGTCAGCCCGTCAGTGCTTGCGCACTTTTTGAGACTGGATCAGTCTTGTGGACGGTGAAAGTTGAATTTATTCAGGTTATTAAGGCCATGGGGAATGTGGCACCAGGGAGAAGGAGAGATGCCTTTAAATGTCTTTAACAGTACTACTGTTTACCTCAGATAAAGATGAGGAAGGGTGGGGGTGGGTGGGGGGTAAAGAGATGCCATCCTTGTCTTAACTTTGTCATGTTGCGGGGTGGGGTGGGGTGGGGGGGATACTTTGACTGTTGTCATCACCTGAATCATGCTTTTAACTTGCCTCATTGTAGCTGTTGGTAGTCTTTGTTGCAGTTATGGCATGAGTTTCTTTGATTTAAAAAAAAAAAAAAAGTGGTTATTTATAAGGTTGACATTTACTGTCATCACTACCAAGATTAATTATTTATTCATTGTACAACTGATGTGTTTGTGGACTTTGGTCATCATTAAAAAAAAAAGGGCTTTATTATGGTTAATCTTTGCGTTCAATTTGACTATATTGTCTGTGACACAACGAGCAGCACATTTGGAGAATGCTTCAGCCAGCTAGATGTTTGCAAAACTGTCCACATGACTACTGGAAAAACTGACAAAATCTGGAATAGACAATAAATGCAGACCAAGAAAAATGTATTATTATATTGCAAATGTGATGCATTGACTAACGACTTTCTCCCTTTTTCTTTGCTACACCCTCTTTTTCTTGTTTTATCCGTCTTCACGCGAGCATGGTGAAGACCGAGGTTTCAGAGGGTTTAACAGAGCAGCCTGTTTATGGGATATTTTTTGAGATGCAACATTGCATGTTGGAGTCATTTATATATAGATTATTATATACTATTTGTAAGGATTTTTACAGAGCACAATCCAGAATCTGGTATGAGTTGGTATTTTTCTAACAATTTGCACACCTGTATTTTGACAATGATTATAAACTTGTTTGTAATTGGTAATGTAATGCACATATGATAATGTTTGACAGTGGAAAAAAAAATACTTTATTTCTAATTGGATGTACTGTATGTACCATTTGGGGATGTGAAAGGCAGATGTACTTGTTTTGAGTATTTTAAGGATATAACGAGGAACTGCGTGAGACTTTTGATATCTCAAGGTTCGTGTTACCCCACTGATTTGTGCAAAGTCTTTGGAGATGAAGTTATGTGTATAACAATAAAGATGTTATGCCTTGTTAAACTAAACTCTGCTCGTTTCTGACATTTTTGCTGCTCTTGCGCCAACGCATCATTTTAAGGATCACTACCTCGCAACTTCCACCCAGGTGAGAAGGGGATCCAGGAGACGTGATGCATTAACGTTATCCAGACTCGGAGCTTGGAAGTGTCAGTGTTGACATGTTGATGAAGGTTCTCAGTCATCCAGGTGATGGTAAATCTAAGTGCTGTATCGTAGGCAATTCAAGAAACTGAAACAAGTCCAGCTGCTTACGATACAGCACCTGGGTTTGTTGCTAGCATAAGAGCTAGCTGGTTAGCATTCCGAACATGCCTCACAACACAGTTCATACAAGTAACAATGCCATAACCGTCGCTCACATTCTGTCAGTAATCTTATTTTGGATAAGCTTGAATGTTTTCAACCAAAATTCACACATGTTGCACCTTTGATATACGGTATAGTAGATAAATGAGTCTCTTGACATCAACAATACAGCAAACCAGAACATACCATACAAAAAAACTTGAATGCAACATAAAGAGTAACACTGGTATTAGATCGACAAATGGATTTGAATAGATGGATGTCTAGTCTTACAAGAACGTGCTAAATTCCACTCTGACGTTCGCTCCTCTGCATCTCTGAGGTTCCTCGTCTCCGCTGAGCTCAGCCTCTCAGCAATCATGGCCTCATGGTGACCTACTCGTAATGAGACCTCGGGGGGGGGGAAGAGCGGGCATGAAATCAAAGTATCCTGGTTGGGGTCTCACATTAGCGGTGTGAGCACAGAGCACGGGCAGGTGCCTCAGTTTGTCTGGGGTCAGTTTGTCCTGTTTCCACTGCTGATCGGCCTCAGATTAGTGTAGTGTTACACCAGCAGAGGCACCTGCCAGGAATCTGCAACGCCATGGCGGGCACTTGCTGAGCTCTCTGCCCTGGCGACGGCAGACGCTGCAAAAAAAACGGCAACAAGTTTCATATGTCACACTAGCCGCATTTATATGGACCTTAATATTCCACTTATAGTCGGAATAAAAGCCCAGTCACAAGATGCCTTATGTAACCAGCTCACTTGGGGAAAGACTGACCTGATCAGGCCTCTTGAATCTGGTTGAATTTTCAATCAGATCGAGATGGGGGTGGTTTAACCCTTTTACAGGCCGTTCAGAAGGGGAAATATAGCACCTAATAATCATGTAAATATGCTACTTTATCGTATTGCTTCCTGGAGGGATGGAAATGTGGCGGTAGCAAAAGGAAATGGCCTGTGGTGCTTACGACTTTTTCGTCGGAGATCTTAAGGAGGATGCCTCCATGATTGAAAGGGTCGAACCAACAAGTTCCCAGGATGCGATGTGGGTGTACCACTCTGCACATCTTATCAGACACTCTATTTTAGCATCCATGTAAACAGTCTAATCGGACTGAAGAAACAGCTGCTGTTTAGGATCGTAAACGTGGGTTTTCTGGGCCTGGAGCTGATTGAGCCAGCACTAGATGTCACTCCTCAACTCTCTTCTGATTTGCCATGTGTTTATCTTAACCCCACATGGCAGCCTCATCATTTCCAGTTTTTTTTATAGTATCATTGCCTCTGAAGGGGGTATTCTGAAAAAGTATATAATCTTGACACCCAACAGCCTGATGTAAAGCTGAACTTGTCAGTAATAGTATAGAATATCTCTGTTACTATTCTGATGTGACACGGCGCGCTGGACGAGATTTAGTTGCTCGAGCGGTTCCCGGACAAATATAAACCAAAACCTTATAAGCGTATCACACCTTCATCAAGGATGTTTGACTAATTCCAGTGACAGCGACGTCTTGTTTATGTTCGGCAAACTGCACCGGGGAGCAGACTCACGACCGCAGGACTGTGGCTGGCAACACAACCCGACATGCATTTGACAGGTTCATTTTCTTCGTGCTGCGCCTGTTAAAAGCTTCCCCGCTCGCCATCTGATGAACCGACCAGCCGCCTCGTATTGTCTGTAACGTTTTTACAGCTTCAGAGGGGGATTTTGAAGGAGAAGGTCACATTTAAAGATGCATTATGGAGGACCACCAGCGCCCCAAAAAAAGATGTCTTTACATGTCTTTATATTTAGCCAGAGAATAAAAAAACAAAATGTAATTAAATCATAGTATTCATTAGCTGACATTAAAAGGTGCTGGTGTTTATGAGGTAATAATACGAACCCAGAAATATCTATTTTTTCCATAACGGAATAAACAAGCTGCTCTCACAGGATAAATAAGGTCCCAGAAAGCTGTTCGAAGCTAGAAAGGTGGCAGGGTCCGCCACATATAAACAAAGTAAAGCGGTATGACATTGTGTGGTCCTTTAAGGTCAGTTTGTTTATTCATTTTATTTAGTCATGAAAACAAAGAGAGTTTGTTTGTATAGTTTGTTTAAGCATAAAAAATCAGTAAATGAAGATTTTGTCTTCTGATTAAAACTTTTGCTTCAAAACTGCACAGTGTAGCTTCACATAGACGATATGATTTACCATATATGAAGAGAAGGAAAAACTGCAGGGGTAATGTTGGGGCATTTATTGATTGATTTTCAGATGATATATACTGTATATTGATTGAATAATGTTGTTTTTAGGGCCTCTCTTTTTATTTGACCTATTTATTGACAGAGTCATGCATTCGGTTGTACTTCATTTTCAATTCTGCTTTTTATTTCCAATTTAACATTAGTTTATAAAATGAACCGCCGAATCGGTTACATATGATGCTTTCAAAAAACGGGGACATAAAAAATGTGATGAATGCTTTATATAATTATATCACATACTACATAATGTGATCATATACTGAATTAACTCCATGTGCAGACTGTGAATTAACATGATGGACAATGGTGAGCAAATAGCTGTCAGCACATTTGCTCATTATATATGATCACATGTATGTTATACTGTGTGGTTAAGTATCCATTACTAAGTGTGTATACACTATTATGGAGGATTTAATAGGCCTACATTAACAAAAAGACAGAAACATTCTATATTTACTTACTGTTGAATACAAGCCATTTGTCGTTTACTGTATAAAGGAGGGAGGTATTGTAGATTGTTACAGAATCTGTACATTTGTTGCTGATTGTTTCATTAAGAATAACTCCACTATGATTTCAATAATTACATTCTTTATCTGCTCCGTGCATGTGAGGATCGGCTTGGACGCACAACATACCGTGGGCATCTTGAGTCTTTCATGAATGCCAGAGTTCCTCATGTGTGTATATTTAACTTCCCTCTCTGAGACTCAAGCCTCCACCTTCTGACTAAAAAGCAACTTGGTTGTGCTTCTAAAATTGGATTAAGTCTTGTAAGCAGTGAGGGGATATCAGTGCCCGGCGTTTTCTAAAAACTGTTGCTAAGACATCAGTATTAAGCAGATCCCCTTTCCATGCCTCGCATTGCTAGCTTAGCTTAGCATCACTTCATGTGTTAAATTTGCACAAACAAACCTCAGCTGTAAAAAGCATAACCAATCACTCTGTCATCTAAAGAAAACTAATGCGCAAGACTTCTCATGTCCTGTTTATCTTCATGTGAATTATGCTGAAGGTTTTATCATCGGGGGTCTGCTGGGTGAGTCATTATAGGTCAAACAAGCAGGGCCTCAACACAGTGCATTAGCCTCGGGCTATTGAAAGTAAATGGTTGTCACATCCACTTATCTGTCTGTTATGCCATTTGAAGCTTTCATCATGTGGGGAGTAGGGGCAATAAACTGACACTGTTTAGTTCAAAACAAACATGTAAAGCAGGAACATCTTTTCAAGGACTTTTCAGACCATTTTGTGATTTGTGAAGATGTTGCACCACTCTCCGCCTGTGACCACGAGCAGGCTACTTTGTCCTAATGGTTTCATAAACATTATTGTGTTGCAGGGCGCACTCTTAATCGTGATAGTAATGATGTCGCCTCGGTGACTCAGGGTTTGTCATGCTACTACTGCCACTACTTTGCTAGTTCATTTCGTGAAAACATTTTTCATAATGAAAGCCTCTTCTTCTCTGCCACTCTTGTGTCTGCAAACAGCTCTGCAACCTGTGCGCCTATTTATCCAAGTGACACATGATTAAGAGGCTCCACCACTGTGTTTTTTGTATCACATTACAGAACAGCAGTCGTGATGACCGCACTTCTTTTTTGTTGGGTAGAGCGCATTTTGGATGCCAGTGTCGACCCATCAGCTTGTGAGAAGATTCCTGAGGAACTCAGTGATTTAACAATTTGCCAGACGTTGTGTCCGTCCAAGCATCGCACTTGACAGATGTGTGCCGCGTGAGTCAGTGTTCAAACTGTCACCAAATGATATTAGTGAAGGTGGTGGAGCTCATCGGCTTCAGCATGTCTGAGCTTGAAATCATGCAATAAAGCGAGAATCTGATCTTTTAGAATATACCATGATTCGAATAGGCATAGATATATTTTAATCATAAGTAAATTAGAACATAGCTATTATTAAATAGGTATATCATCTATGGTGCACATAATTATTTTACCTTTCATCCAATGAGACATAAATGTGACATGCCACGGGTCGATGATGTTCCTCTCCAGCGAGGATTCATGAGATAAGGAGCGCCATGAGAATAGCAGGGCAACATGACTCGCTCTAGGCAAAAGGGACGGCACCCTGGAATTCATTGTGACAGGCATTCCCCTCTTTTCAGAGGAGAACTGCCCAAAGACACTTCTTCCCTGCCCCCATCTTTCACTATCATGACCAAAATTCTGACCTGGTTTCATTCAGAGGGCCTCTACAACTGAGCTATTGTACTGCTCATAAATGATCTCATGTATTGACATTTGACCGGCCTCGTGGTGATGAAACTGGTGGCAAAGGAGGGTTGAGGGGGTGGGTGAGGGTGTTAGACTACACAAGTCAACATCATTGTATCTGCACGTGTTAGCCTGTAAGAATCCAAACCATGCTGAATGAAACAGATTTCAGTTTCAGATGACAGGCAAACACCAACATGTAAAGGAGCAGTATGTAGTTTTGGGGAGGAGGAGAAAGATCTCCATTGACAGTTTTTATTGCCTAAACAACTACATAAGCAAACTCTCATTGTTTTCATGAATGAATAAACAAAATGACCTAAAAGGACAGCACAATTTCACACTGTTTTACTTTGTTTGAATTTGGCGGACCCTGCCACCATTAAACGACCACCATTGCTAAGAAAATCCATCAGATGCGACTCAGGCCCAAATGTTCACAGATGACGTAATGTTTGAAAGTTGTATTCACCTTAAGTGCTGTCTTGTTTGCTGCATTCGCTATCCTGAGAGTGACCTATTGAAACTTGAGAACACCTGTGGATTTCTCCGGGTTTGATCACCGTCGGAGACATTTCGGATAACGAAAGCAACACAACTCAACAAATTATACAACAAAAACCAAGTCATGTTAACACATTTGAACTGAATGAATACATATTATACATACCAACGAGCACAAAGATGGCCTTTTCTAGCAAGTTCCCTGTTTCCAGAATGACCAGAGTGTGATCTGAGAAAGAATACAGTCAGTGTTTTAAAAGGATGGATTATATCACTTGGCATGACAAGAGAGCTTGCACGCATTTGTGTGTGTGTGTGTGTGTGTGTGTGTGTGTGTGTGTGTGTGTGTTAAGGAAGCCCTGCTCTAAGGGCCCACAGCAGCCTCCCCAAAATAGAGCTGAGAGCAGCTGCAGCGGGGTGGGTCGTATCAGAGAGACATCAAAGCGGCTGCCGCCATCCACCCGCTATGATCATAAGCACTAATAGTGTAATGGGGGACTGGAAGGTCAGTGATTGTTTTTGGTTGTGTGTGTGAGCGTGTGTGTTAGTGCGTGCGCACGTTAAGTGTGTGAGTCAAAAGCAGTCAACAGGCGGGAAGCTACTAGAACTTTCTGGAACACACACTGACAGCATAGCTAAGCCTGGCATTACTGTAAGACAAATACCAGGTCAGGTGTCACCTCTGCAGAAGTCACCATAGAGATATAATCGGGAGCAGTGAGCACATTGAATTAAAGCAGACTGGCCTGAGCAGTCCAGAAAAAAAATGATCGCCTACATGCCACCTGTGGGTCAGTTGTGGATGCCTGATATTTAAATGCGGCATAAAAGAATTAAAAATGGTCAGTTTCCTTTTCGTCCTCCATCAGGAGAACCCGACCTCTGGGTCAAACGGCACAATTTACAGGCACGCTCAGTAGTCTCAGTACTCTTGGTGTCACAGCTCGGATGACTCTGCGTCCATTCTGAAGCCTCAGATTTCAACAGTCGACACTTTTCCTGCATGAAAGAAGTCCAGGCAGGATCAGGGCAAAGTCACATGCCGAACCTGACCGTGACTTGAGCGTGTGCCCACTTCTAAAGTAACCATTACATTCCCTTTAGAAGAGGTGTAATGGTTTCTTTAGAAAGGAGTGGGTTATTTTAGATGTTTCTGATAACTCTACCAGCACAGGTGAATACTCTTTTAATTGTCCAGCCATGCTTTTGTAATTCAGATGAAGCACAGTGTGATTAAAATGAATGGTTTCTACTAACTGGACTGGAGAGTGCATGATAGTGCAGGGTGCATTCCTTCCTCTCTCTCGAATTCTTTCTTGAATCCAGATTTATGGACCTGCAAAATGTCTCTGTCAAGTCCAATCAGCACCTGCTGTCGCTCATCACTGCCAGTGCAGACAGTCATGGAGGGTAACCTGAAGCACAGGCGCCCCCTATAGGCTCCACAGCACAATCTCATCTCTTCAATTCAAAGCCCGCAAGCCAGTGTAAATATAAGTAATGCTCTGCTCTGCTCCTTATTAGAATTAAAAATTAATTACCCTATTTCCACCTCTTATTCTAACTTATTATCTTGTGGAAATGACGCACATCAGGCTTATTGGACAGCGCAGGTTATCCAGAAATAGCCTCTGCTTTGTTCATTATTTATGTAAATTTTACTTTATATTAAAAAAAAGGTTTTGTCTCCTTGTGTGATTGAGCAATAAAAGACAGTAATATTTATTTTTCAAATATACATTATTGTGATGAGTGATGTGTTCAAGGGGACCGTTTGTCTCTGCAAATGAAAATTACGGAAGACATTTATCGCGGACGGATGCCTCTGCAAACTAGTTCCGGGTTTCTAAAGCCTGTTGGCTAACATTAGCAGAAATCTCCAATCCACCTTCTTCAACAGAGTGGTAAGAAACAGCGTTGTCTTTCTGCTATATGCCTGCGTGTGTTGGTGTGTCTGTGATGGTTTATCCGAAATGAACGTGAAGCGCTAAACAATCGATGAAAGAAATTAATTTGAAATCGTTTGGCAAGACATTAGCATTTTTAGCCCGTGCTAGCTAACGCCGACGGCCGCGAACTCCCTTAAAAACATTTTAGTTGATTGAGAAAGACCTGGCCACTTACCAGTCCATCTTTTAGCTTGATACGAACTTCAGAGAATATAGTGTATGATATAGTGTGGTAATCCAGGTGTATTTTGAAGTTAACTGCTGGGTAGCTAGCCATTTGTTTGAGCTGGCTAAACGTTAACGTTACTCGGCGATTTTCACAAATTCACTTAAAACAAGACACCTTCAAGTAAGAAAGATAGTTTTACGCTTCATAACAGTATCACAGCTAATATCCAGCCTACGCAACTTATATTATGTGTCATAATTGTGATTTTTTTTTATTTATTTTTTTATGTTCCCCTTCAGGATTAACATAAATATCAGAACAGGATGGGTGAGTAATATGTACCTTTCCAGAAATTAATTACGATGTTTGCTATTTCGTAACATGTTCTGTTCACATCAGAGTGTTTCGAGTCACAGGGGTGTCGATTGTTAATCTCCTTCATTTGTAATTAAAGTTACTGGCGCCCAAGCAGCTGGTTAAATGTGTGTGTGCATGTGTGGCATTTAAGCATTTGTCCTGCACCTGTCTGAGATTGTGAGTTTGCTTCACAGATGGAGAAGAGAGAACCTACGGCGGCTGTGAAGGGCCAGATGCCATGTATGTAAAGTTGATCTCTTCGGATGGCCATGAGTTTATTGTGAAAAGAGAACACGCCTTGACATCTGGGACCATCAAAGCCATGTTAAGTGGGCCAGGTGAGGAGTATAGAAAACAGCTGTAATGTCCCCCTAATGTTGTAAACATCTTAGCTGCGTGTATAAGGGGTACAGCGATTATCTTGGTCGCTATTGAGAGTTTTCTGATTATTAGTTTTCTATCAGATTGCAGATAAACTAGACAAATGTAAAACTGTGCCACTTTGGCTCTAATGCAACATCCTCTCACACAATGTCCTGCCCACAACAATATCTGATTGGAAACACTTCACATTTCATAGCCTATAAACACTGAATAATCTAAAGTTATCAAATAAATGTAGTGGAGAGGAAGAAGAAAGCAGCAGAAATTGGAAGTAGAAGTAGTGCAAATGAATATCCGTCCCAGATATTTGTTATCAGTCTCCTTGAAGTCTAATAGTTTGGTGTCGGCCCTGGAAAAAGTTATATTGTTCATCTTAATCTAGGTAAACCAGTAAATATCAACCAATAATGTTCTGATAAATAAACTCCTCAACACACCCAGTGTTTATTGGTTATTGAAGTCCAGTTTGAGCTGAAATTAGACAAAATGCAGCAAAGTGACACACCGTTCAAAGCTGTCAGGAGTAAGTGGGGAATTGCTCAAAGCGTTGATCCAGATTCCTATCATTCTTTTTAACCTGTTTAAAGTACACATACACATGATGTGCATCACAAAACACAGTTGTAGAAATAGGATTTTTTTTATGAATCTGCTTACTTCAGATAAAATGTTTTCTTAACTAGCATGGTGAAAATGTGTTTGATATTTCTGGGGAGAAGTAGCTTCTGCGCCCTCTGAAATTTGCCAAATATTGGCCGTCAACTAGGTTTGTTCTTAAGATTCTAAAGAGTGACAGGACAGTAACTACAATCCTAAATAGTTTAGGGCAGTATTGTCTTTACCCCTGACACACTGTACATCCTGTAGAGTGGTGTTACTGTAGATCAATTTACTGGGCATTTTAAAAGTTGCTAAAATATACTGCACTGCTTACGAATTCTGGAGTGTGTAGTCCGTAAAAAGTACTGACGTGTACTTGGAGCCAATTTAAATGCAGAGCTGTTCTTCTCTTAATTGATTGTTTGTTATTTATCATGTCATCTAACCCTAACCCCATTTTAAACACGTTGGCTTGCCTCCTATTATGGTGTGCATACGGCTGGATAGGGAATGTGTACATTGGTGTTGTTTTTCTTTATTAAGATTTAAAATATGGAGGGGGTTAAGCCTGCTGTTTTATTGATGTCTACTTAATTCTTCCTGTCCAGGTGGTGGCACTATGCTCCCTCCATACAACTGTTCCGTTAGACTCAAAATCAAACATCCAATTCATCATTTCAACTCCTGACTCTCGCTGTAACTCTCCCGCTGCAGGTCAGTTTGCTGAGAACGAAACCAACGAAGTGAACTTCAGGGAGATTCCGTCTCACGTCCTGTCCAAGGTCTGCATGTACTTCACCTACAAAGTCCGCTACACCAACAGCTCCACAGAAATACCCGAATTCCCCATCGCTCCGGAGATCGCACTGGAACTGCTCATGGCTGCAAACTTTTTGGATTGCTAAAGTTACGGAGAAAATGTAGCAGCTTACAACACTTTTAGATTTTTTTGAATATTTAAATTGTTTTGCCATTTACATCACATGAAACTTTTTTCGTTTTGCACCTGGCTTTTTCTGTCATCATTTTAATAGTATTAAAGCATTTAATTTTAATGTTATAAATGGATATGGCAGGCTTCATTACTTGCCCCAGAATGTGACAAATGTTCCCCCGCCCTATACATATTTCCTCACCTCTCCAGCTGAATAAAAACCTGTTTGGTGAGCACTTTGTTGCCATGTTGTTTCTTATGAAGTACATCTGACTTTAGATACCAAAAAATGTCAGTGTGGTGACATGTTCCTTTGTCCTATATCTTAATACAAATACAGAACACAGTCTCTTTTTGAGCTATTATCTCGCTTATCGTGTTGCCCCTTTGCGTCAGCCATATCAGGTGGGAGCTGCTATCACATTACAGTTAACATCGGCCAAAAGATTCAGGGTTTGTTTTATTTCTGCAAAAACCTTAGAAGGCTAGGTCAAATTACACTGGAGCTGAGTAAAATGTTCTAAAACTGCTGATATATTAGAAATAAATTCATATCCATCCTGTGCTTGAGATGATCTGGCTTTTTATGTACAAAGTGTAATAATAAGACACAAGGTTTTAACTTACACATTTTTTAGCTTCTAATGACTTTATACAGTCTTATTCATCCATTTAAACTATAATCAGAGATTGATAGCTAACAGCATGGTTATATGGTGAATCAGAGAATAAGGGTTTTTAAATATTTTACATGAATGAAAAGCAAAGCAAAATGTAAATAAAAACGACAATAAAATGAATAGTGTTTGGTGGAACTGGATCACGGTTGTCAAGCTCCATCCTTGAGCAGAGGTCATTGACCCTCCTCCCCTGATGTAATACGTGACCTCAGCGGCTTGTTACGCGACATACATTCCTAGACGTTATTACATAATGTTGTAAAACTCCTAAATGGTCCGCGGAGGACGTGAAACGAGTGGGAGGTGAGCGGGTTCTGGGCTCTGACAACGCGCATCACTGGATTGTTTTCGTCTGTCAAAACAACTTCTCCTCTCACGTGACTCCCTGACGTACAGTCCTCCACTCTGCGCTTATGCAGGGGGGTTTCCATCATGGCGTCGATGCAGGTAAGAATACAATTGATAGCGGTCGCGTATTTATAATTTACCTGACCTTCGGTTGTTGCTTCGCCTGCCTGTTTGTTGACTACTTAATTTGGGTACCCGCGTTTGTTCGAGGCAGCGGTGACATTAACGCCAAGGCGACGAGATTTGTCCCTAACTGCTCAAGGGTTAGCGCTCGCTCTTCTGCTAGCAATACAAGTAGCCATCATCACCACCAGCACCGAGCCAAGGGGTAGCACAGACCCCAGCTTCCTGGATTTATACGTCGCTGAGTGCCGATGTATTTATGTCGATGGTAACTCAAATGACTGGGGTGTTTTGAGTTGGTATCAATTCGTGTGTTTTAAACGAGTGCTAGCTGCTATTTGGCTGACGCTGGCGTTAGCAAGCTAACGAGACGGTGCGCAGATTGAGTAGTTCCAGTTTCCTCCTGAGCTGAACAGGTGTATCGCTTTCTCGGGACAGCTGTGTCGAATTGTTTCATGGTAAAAGAAACCGTAAACTCCAACTACATGAATCAATCCACCGATGAGATGGGTTTGCTGCTTACGTCCAACACAAACCGTTTGAGTTATGTATAAGATAAAGTGATCATATCAGCCAGGGTGGAGTTGTACTGAATTTACACCTAGCTTAGCACTACGTTAGCTACATCGCGTCATTAAGCAACGTTATCTCAAAATCGTAGATTTTTTTTTTAAGCTGCGGTATTGTTATGTATCCCTTAATACAATGAAGGAACAAGTAGGCATGGTTTTGTGTGTTTGCTTTTGCCGTTTTTGTTCATTATGTTGTGTTGAAGTTGTGATGCTGCATTTACACGTTTGAATGTGCTAGAAAACCCAAACACATTCTCTCCAACAGAAAAGGCTACAAAAGGAATTATTAGCCCTGCAAAATGATCCACCCCCAGGAATGACCCTAAACGAGAAAAGTGTACAGAACACCATCACACAGTAAGTGTTTTTGTTTCTTCTTTACGATTGAATGCAATTCATTTGTTCACAGTAAACACCTCACACCTACAGTAGGCACTGGAAAAAGGTTCGCCTGTTTGAATGACACAAATCTAATGTGGGTTTTCAAAACGCCATGTCTCATCATCACTATGACGGGGCGGTGTGGTGAGCATGCTTTAAAGACATTAAAGGTTACTGGTGCAATAGAAATGATAGGAGGTATTAGGACACAAAGCTCTTGTAGCCTCAGCAGTGACTAGTGAGGAGGAATCGGGGTCATTCCAGGGACTGTCAGCCCGGCCTCCCCTCCTCAGCAGAGTGTCTCTAATGCACAGTGTCACTATTCATCCTTATAAAATATTTAACAGCTGGCGTGCAGGAGTTGGGCTAGGTTATCGAGGAGCAGTGGCTGACCTTTCTGTCTGGGTGTCTGTCTTGGTGTTCCTTTAAATGCCCGTGAATACTGTAAACTGAGTGAGTCGAATTGTGTCTGATAAGCAGCGAGGACGAAGTCAGTTGTGGTCCTGTAACTGGACTCGAGACAAAGTTCTGGCTGGCATTCTAATTTTCCTTCAGCTCCGACATTGACTTTAAAGGTCACTATTACTTTGTCAGAATGTCTTCCAGCTTTGGCACATTTGCCATTCTGGTGAGACATTACATGTTACTGTGCCTTGGTTATTTAAAGAATACCTGCAACAATGGAAGATTTATTACGTCAGATAACAATCACCTGGCCAGACTGAATGAATGTTTTGTGTTTTGCATGACTGACAAGCATCCCAACCAGTTTAACTGGCTTCTATGTTCATTGTGCATCCCAGGGTTGAGATGGTATGTGTAGATGCGTCTTCACCTTTGAGGTTATGACCCTGGGTGGGTTTTCTGTCATACTGATTGAATGTTGTCATGGTTGTCCCAGGGGAGACTATGTCCCAGTTTGACATTCAAGTTAAACCGTTAAAAAACATAAACAACAACAAAAAAACAAACATGCAGAAATGTGTGCTGGTTCGACCCATGTAAAAATGGCATCAGACAGACTTACACATTTGGCAGTGCGGACTTCCAAATGACAGGAGTGCTAAGCAACTGCTCATTGACTCCAATATAAATTGAAAACAGAATTTTCAAGAAGAAAAAGCCACTTCTCCAACCCGCCCATAATCTGAGATATTTGACAACATGCACATAGATTGAGTACAGCCCGTTCAGCAGGGTGTTTTACGGTATCTTGAGTTAGGCGTTATGAGTTATGATCTTGGAGCAAGAAGCAGGAGTATGAGAGGAACGCCTCAGCTGAAATCTCTATGAAATTAATTCTGTGAGTCAGGAGTCACAAAGCAGTTGCCATCACCATGGTAACCCTTGATTACAGCTGGGGACGCACACCAGGATTGAGATGAGATAACTGGTGCAGTTTGCCCCATGAAATGTAGGACTTAAAATGGTCTTTTAAATTCCCTTCATATTGATTAGTCCATTTCCAACTTAACCAGCTTTTCATGCAAGTGCTCGACCAGTATGTTGTTGTTTTTTTTTTTTTAGGGCTGATATCGATTATTGGTAATTCTTGGGACCAATAATTGACATACATATACAGGAATACTCATCTCACAGTCAAGAAAAGCCAGTGATGGAATATGTCTACTACAGTTTACTCAAGCGCTGTACTTATTAACCTATAGACTTCTTTTTAAATTAAAATTGTTCAGTGCATATTGGCTATTATTTTTGACATCAGATAGTGTCATGGAGACTGAGACCCCAGAACCAAAGTACTGAATTTTAAAATGTAAAATATCGGCAATCGGACACAAAAAAGACCAAGACTGATCGTCTTAAAATGCTGAGTATCGGCCCAGATAATCAGACAGACTGATAACCGGTCCACCCCTACTTCATACCCCATGAGCTGAGTCCAAATACAATGTTAAAACAGCAATGCAGTTTAGCTCCCAGCTTACACTTCTTTCATATTCTTTATCATCCACCCTTAAAGGAGAACTTCGGTCAATTTAAACATGCAGCTTCATTGCTCAAGCTACCCTTGACTTGCGAGTACCGAAGACGCGAATAAATTTGGTCCAGCCATTACAGAGCTCCGTGAACGGAGATGTAGCATTGAACGCTAACAGCATGGGGTCAGAACTTTACACTGTGTTTTAAGCATCTTAACATGCTCCACATCTCACACCAAAAGTTATGCAACATCAGCAGACACCTTAGCACACAGCACTGTAGCGTGTATGACTCAAAATGAATAAAAAGTCGTTAAAATAGTGTATTTGTGCAAGCAGCTACTCACCTGTTTGTTGACATCCGTGTGTTTCGGTAGCTAGACCAAACTAGCATGTCCATCGAGTGTGCACTTAACAGGCTAAACAGGCTATTGTAAGGCTCATGGCTCATGACAGGCTGTAACATGGACATGTACATTATGAACATAAACACGAAAATGCTGGAATACGTTTCCGTCTCCGCCAGTGAGGGAGTAAGTGCACGCTCGACGGATTGACTAGTTTGGTCTAGCTACCGGAACACACGGATGTCAACAAACAGGTATGTAGCTCCTTGCACAAACACACTGTTTTAACTACTTTTTTATTCAGTTTGAGTCATACACGCTACAGTGCTGCGTGCTAAGGTGTCTGCTGATGTTGCATAACTTTTGGTGTGAGATGTGGAGCATGTTAAGACGGTTAAAACACAGTGTGAAGTTCTGACCCCATGCTGTTAGCGTTCAATGCTACATCTCCGTTCACGGAGCTCTGTAATGGCTGGACCAAATTTGTTCGCGTCTTCGGTACTGGCTAGTCAAGGGTAGCTTGAGCAATGAAGCTGCATGTTTAAATCGACCGAAGTTCTCCCAGTATGACTATTCATACTCCTTTCAACTTGATCTACCGCTTTTGTCTTTCATACAGTATGAGTTATATTCAGCCTTAAAATCACATTCAGACTAATTTGGTCAAATTCAAATGTTCCAACTTTTCATACTCCTTTATCTGTTTCTCGTTAAAAACAAATAAATGCCCACAATTCAGTATTGGCAAAAGCTTTTCAAAATTCTTACTGCAATATCTTCAGCAATTGCTTTGCTAGTTATATTATAAAGTCTTCCAGTTGACTGTGATAATACAGATGGCTTGATTGTTGTCAACAGTTGCAAACAAGGAAATTGCTTCTTTAAAGTACTGCAGTGTCTCATCTGTGTACTCAGTCCCCCCCTCTTCTCACTAAATGGCTCGATGTTATTTTTGTTGACTGGATCATATAATCACCAGGCCGTGGGGAATTTGAGCAAGTCCAGCATAATGTCCTCGGAGTCCTTGCCTGTGTTCAGCGTGGGCTGCATCAGGTGTAATTCAGCATCACATACAGTGATACTGCCGGCCTCGAAGCTTTACTTCCTGAAGAAAAATAAAGCTGCTCTCAGACACTCTGAGAGCTGGAATTTCTAAGGATGAATTTTTCAAAAAAGGATTGACCTAGCATGTAGGCCTGAATGATCCTGTGCCCGAGGCTCCATTTGAAGGAGACACAAGGCTATGAACCCGAACAACGACAACAATTCTCTTCGGAGCCCTATCTGCACTTCATGCCTGGAAGAAATTAGGCCAGAGATTGTGATGCTGCCATCAGTGTTCCTTTTTCTTCTCCTCCGAGATTTCCACTGTGAGCAGGCAATCCCCATAAATGTTCTGCACTACAGTTAAATGTTGTGACCAGTGAAACAACATCTAGCCTCGGGGTCAAAATTGAGAAGGTGGACTGTCCTTCATCCCAAAGACCCAGGATCAAACCCCTGTTTGTCATCAGCTCCCATTCTGAGCAGGACATTGAATCCCTCACAGCTCAGTCAGCACAGTTCTGTAGCCAGGCTACAGGATCAAAAATAGATTTCGTCCACCAGATCAATAGAGTATCACATTATTACTAAACCACTGTCATAACACAGCTGAATATTGAATGTCACTGCAATGAGTCAGACTAAAAGCTTTTTATTACACACTTACTGCAGCATTGGCAGCTCACATTTTGTATGATTCTTGCAAGTCTCGCTGTTCACGCTTCAAACTAATGTACTCCAGAGTGCTGAGAACATAGGGCATGTCACTAATCATTTGGAAACAAAATAAGAGTCAACGACCATACTAGCAGCTGTGTGAGGCGTTGGCATTTACATGTGCACAGTACATGTACAACAGCTGTCAATTAGCAGGTGAAACAAAGAACAGCAGAGGGTGATGGGGAATGCCATTCGCTTTTCTGGGTAATGAGACAAATAGAGATTTTGGATTTTAGATGAAAATTCAAGTTAGAGCTTTTCACCTGGAGAGAGGACATGAATATGAGCACCACATTGCATTGCAACCCACCCAATAGCTGTGAAGACAATTCACTCAAAACTACATGCAGATGTGGGGCTAGAGGAAAAATCGAGGCACTGCCAAAGTAGTTGGATACATTACAATGGATGTCAGCCCTAAATCTTTTGGAAATCTACTTAGTAGTTGTTGAGATATTTCAGTCTGGAACAAAGTGGTGTGCAGTCGGACTGGCAGACTGACATTGTTGTCCCTAGGGCCATGCTGCTAGAGATGGCTGGCAAAAAATAAAAAATAAACAATCCTGAATTGCATAAAACCATGTCTTAACAAAGCACAATAAAGGTTTGTTGTTAAAGGAAGTGTTAACCTGATATTATGGCTTGACATCAGGAATTTAACAACTCTGCTCCTCTTCCTTGATTTTTTTTTTTTTTTTGCCAAATGTCAGTCTTAAAGTATTAACAAGGTTAGAAAATGAAAATGAATGACAAAATTGAACTAGAGTCCATCTTGTGATGGGATCGCACCAGACACAACCCTGCACATGTAGTCATTACTACATTAGTACATGAGTACCGTGACTGCATCAGCTGGTAATGTTTTTATAACATGAGAATTCACACTCCAACCTGTCCACAAACAGACATGTAAACATAGGGCAAAGTACTCAAAACTGCTTCTTGTGCACCATTAAAATACAGTATTTTAAATCAAAATAAGTTGGATATTATTTACTTTTTGGACACTACCTTTTTTTTGTGTTAATTGTTGGTTGATCTGTATGTTTTCTCTTTCTGTTTGTGTGAAATGTTGAACACTGAACATGTTTTAACATTGTGCATTTCTTTTTCAGGTGGATTGTAGACATGGAGGGAGCACCCGGCACACTGTATGAAGGAGAGAAATTTCAGCTGCTTTTCAAATTTAGTAGTCGATATCCCTTTGATTCACCTCAGGTAAGAAGAACTAGCTCTGCAGCAACCGTCAGTGTTTGTTTGGTTTTTATGTGGGTAAACGTGAGGCGCTTATGTAAGTGCAGTTCATTCACTGTATCCCATCTGCTCACCCGTAATGCCCAAGTTTCAACTATACTGTTGGATTTCCTAACTAATTATCTAGTAGTTCTCTGTGATAGTTAGACAAAAAGTATAAAGTAGTTTATTATGAAAGTGGTTGCCAAAACAGAAGCACACGCTGCCAGTTATTCAGGTGCAGTCTACAGTGATGCTCTTTCCTAAACCAATTCAAAAACTGAAGACCTGTGTAAACAGTCCTCTCTTATCCACTGTCTGAATGCCCGCAATAATCACAGAGAACGCACCTGCTCTGCAGTTGTTCAGGGAATGAACTGGCTTGGAAACATTGGAGCCAGGATTCACTGACAGCCATCAATACAGAGCTTGCACTGATGCTACGTTTGAGGGGATTAGTTTAACTCAGCAATCTTGTTTCACTCACTCATCAGGAGCCTGGCCACCTAAAAATAGAGGATGAGTTGGTGGAGAGAAAATTAGATAAACTTAGCCACTTAGCTAGTGTCCTCTCAAACAGGAAGGACAGGATCGGCCCTCTGTTATACTTCTGTTGGGGCCCCTCAATGAGCTTAGGGGTGACTGCTGCAGCACATTACAGGTTGTGTGGGCAGCTCCAGTGGTAAATCTATATGGCACATATGTGGTTGTGATAATACTGTATGTGTGTATGCTGAAAAATGTTAATGTCACAGCAAAGATGGCCATTTTAGCTTCTGCTTGATAGAGGCCTGTCATAGAAGTCCTGTTGTACTATTTCTGTTGCATGTTCACTGGGAGACATTTATGTTGTTAGTTTTGATGAACTGCATCACTCGGCTTTGTCCAACACGTTGGTATACACTTTTAGTTGGCAATTTCATGCCTTTGGATTCAGTTTTACTATGGTCTATTAAGGCTTTGTTTTCCTGGTTTTCCCACCATACACCCTATTGTCTCACATTTGATTTTGTGTTGTGTATGTCCTTGATATAGGCGACCTAGTTTTGGGGTTTTCCTCTGACACTTTGCATAAGCACTGAGTCAAACCATGCCACGCCGATTTGCTTTTCATCAGTTTTACAGCGGCTGGCTGCGGTGACGTCTTGTGACTGCGGCCAACCCGTGACAACCCCCTCACCTCAAACATGGCCACGCAATACTTGGCTCACGTCTGTTCAGAAACCTGAAAAAAAGCACTTTTAAAAGTCTTTGTATGTTCAGCTCCTAGAAGTTTTGTAGCTTCAAACATGAACTGTATTTTACAGTTTCATAATGTCTGCCTTCAGCTGTTGCTGAGGATTTTGTTCAGTTACTGCTGGTGAAAACCCAGCATTTCAGGATTTTGCTGCTTCATAATCAACACAGGAGCAATTCTTCAGTAGTACTGCGGTCAGGAAGAGCAGAGTAGTTAAAGCTGCTCCATTGACTTACTATTCAAGATGAGCGTGTGATCAGTTAAAGTATATGAGCCAGCATATGTGTATATAAAAGCCCAACCTGTGTTGGTTGCAAAACAGACAGTGTGATTTAATGTAAGTGGATGTGGTTTTAAGTATACTTAGAGTTTAAAAAGAATTAGGTCTGAGATTTACAACAGAAAGAAAATTGGCAACAAAAATCAGCACACAGCAGGATAAAAACATGAGCAGTACAAGAGTGGCTGTGATACAAGCTCTCATTTGTCTTGATGTTTTGAGTGTAGTGCCACCTTTTACTTTGTGCTCCTATCTGTAACACTCATCCTGTCACCCCCATTCCAGCCCCAGTGATGTGGAGGCTGCACTCTCCTGTGAGGCCCTATCTGGTGCCAGACTGCTTCAACCCATTGTTACCCTTCATTACCTATTCTGACTCTCCCTTCTCTGCACTTTTAGCACCTCGGTTTTGGATTCCTTCTCATCACACTTTCTGTATCTTCCCTTACTCTTACACCCTTTTATCGGCTTATGTCCCTGTGTTTTTTGTTTTTTTTTTGGTACATAAAACATATCTCCTCTTAGTCTCCCATTCTCCCTTCCCCTCTCTCACCCCATCCCGGCCCCTCTGTCCTAATCCCAGAGCCTCATGTCGCTGTACAGGGCTAAGCCTGGGCTTATACAGATAGTCTCATTATTTTCTCTCATTAATGAAAAAAATCTCAACTTTTTCCAGACACAGCCAAGTTGTATCTTTGACCTACAAAATGCCCTCAATTCAGTGGAAAAAAATAGAAATGGTTATTTAAGTCATCCAAAATCTATTATTTTTACGCATCAGATCCTCAACACCTTTACAAGCTTATTACGATGACATATTTAATGAATGATCCCTGTTTTTTCTTTGTTTCACTGCAGGTAATGTTCACAGGAGAGAATATACCTGTCCACCCTCATGTGTATAGTAACGGTCACATCTGTCTATCCATTCTAACGGAAGATTGGTCGCCAGCCCTCTCAGTGCAATCAGTTTGTCTTAGCATTATCAGCATGTTGTCCAGCTGCAAAGAAAAGGTAGGCCTTTTAGCTGTAATGATGCACGCATGGGAAAAATGCAGTGATTCATATGAAGTATGCGCCTGTTAAATGTTAAAACTAAATGTTTTGTTTTCTGCAGAGACGACCGCCTGATAACTCCTTTTATGTAAGAACGTGTAACAAAAATCCAAAGAAGACAAAATGGTGGTATCATGGTGAGTATTTTTTAGCTTTTAATGCCTTTTTTTCCCTTAACACAAAAGCTTTTAACTCCAGATTTGATGTCATTTAAATATTTGTTCTTTTCCTTCACAGATGATACGTGCTAGTGTACAAACTTTGTAATAAATGTAGAAGAGAGAAGTCCTACTGACCTACGTAAAGCACTTTTTAATCATTCAGTCTTTGAACTCTGACCTTGGACTGGAACAATGGACACCATGCGCTGGAGGCTCTTGACTGCATTTCCCCCGCGGACAGGTGGATGCATGTTTAATCGGCTGTAATTTAGAGAACGAAAAATAACGGAACGTTTAGATGCACCCAAGGCGGAACGTTTCTTTGGCAAAAAAGGTAGTGATGCAGCGAGCGGGCGAGCAAGGTGGATTTATAGCGAGACGATTATAATTCCTGTTTTAAGATTATTATTGTTACTTTTTCGTTTGTGTGTGGGTGCATTTTAAGGTCCTCGTGTTGTGCAATAATAACTGATGGATGCATGCTTGGGCCTACAAAGATAAATCCAAATCTTGTCGTTTTCTGGAAGGGATCTGACCATCATAACCCCAAGAAAATGCTTCATCCGTTTGTTTTTGTTTTTTAAAAATTATATGCACTGTGAAAGTATCTAGTTTAAAGAGGCACTATATTAGTCTGTTAATCCCAATTTGCAGTTGGACTGTTAGCGGTCCTCCACTTATTTATCAGGTTTAAAGGGTTTTAGTTTGCAACACTGAATCAAGAGTAGACACAGTTTTCTTCTTCATCTTCCAACGTGAGACCTATGTGCAGTGTTTCCAGCTGTTGGACAGAATGTCGGTACAGATGGGAATAAACCAGATATGACGATCGATCTCTTAGCCGATGACCTCACGGTGTACGTCTCCCTGTTAAGTTGGGCTGAACTCGTGTAGTGTTCACTAGTCCAGCCTCGAAGATGTGCAGCGGCCTCTCTTCCATTTAAAGAATGTCTGTAAGAGAACATTGTCGCATGATCCATTTTTATTTGTACGATTTTACATTTTTTCTTTTTTAAACTTCATGCTTTAATCTTCTAAAAATGTTTGGTTTTAAACTTCCTTGAGTTCTTTTTTTTGTACTGTTTTTCAACTAGCTGATACTTTGCAAAGGGGGGTGTTTTGATGGGTCAATATGTTTTGGGATTTTCTTTTTTTTTGTTATTTGTTATTTAATTTAAATCTTTGTTCTCCACAATGGTAATGAATGACGAATAGGAGAGTCTTTATAGAAGTCGTTAAGAGACGAGGCTTTTGTGATTCCCCCTGGTCAGAGTTTTGGCTCAGGTACTTTTTTCAATAAAGAGATCACCTCTAAAAACATACCTATCAGATATTTTGAATTTAACTATATTTTCACCAAAAGAGACTGTTATGTTGTAAACTTATAACATGTCTGAAACATATTGTATATAAGTCTTTGAATTGTTGGATGATGTGACAGAAATTAGCAGAGGATGCATTTACTTTATAGCCGAATGATATTAGGAGTGCTTTATTTCATTGGAAGTTAGCCTGCATCTTTTGCTAATTAGGATGTGTACAGACAGCAACAAACACTACTGTTGGTTAAAAAAAAAAAAAAAAAGAAGTTTAGTAGTTTTACAGTGGGGGTGCATGCAATTTTAAACCCTGCTTTTTCTTATTGGCATCAGACATCGTGACAACTTTTAAGTCTTTCCATAACTTAAGTAATGGTTTATGGGATGGATATTACAAACCTCACCTCCAGAGGCTGTGTGGCTCTTTGTCATTTCAGGCTGTAATCACTCCATTCCTAAAGAAATGTAATCGCCATCCAGTCAGAGATACTTGAATTTTCCATCTTGGGTTTGTTTGTATTGCATTTGCTTTTCTTTACTTTTTTTTTTTTTTTATTTCCAGGGTCTAGCTGAGTTTATTGAATGAACATGAGTGAATGTGATGATGCTCTATACTGTAGAGGAGATTACCACAGCACACCGCTATCTCAAAAAACTATATTGATAACTTAAAGACATCTATTTAACCAATGATTTGTTTTTGTTTTTTATTATTATTACTAGCTTCTTTATAATGGTCTTGTCTGCTGTCTCCGTGCTGTGAGAAAAAGACAATAGGACTGAGATTTAATTATGTAAATGCAGTCATGGCCCATGGCAGCATTTGTGTGGGGACATGAATCCTTCACCCAGTGGGCAGTGGATCAGAAGAGATTTGAAAAAACATGCGAGTGAATATGTTACAAGGGTTTGGATGTGACATGTTTTTTTTCTTTTCTTCCTAGTTTTTTTTTTTGTTTTGTTTTTCTTTTTCAATGTGGTTTGAACTCTTAGCTTGCAGGTTGTTGTGAGTGATCAACACTAATGAGGGTGTGTTATTTATATTTGAAATTTTGTTCTGGGATGTGCAAGCTCCATGTAATAGGTGCCTGTTCATTTTCATAATCAGTAATAAAAGCAAAGATTCACTTTTATTCAACCCTGGCTTGCACAGTGTGTGAATATATATATATATATATATATATATATAATACTCTTGTTATGTTTTCTGCAGCTTATAAATTGATTTTTTTAATGGATTTTATGCTCACATAAATTAAAACTAAATACTTCCACTCTGGAAGGAGTGTAGGTGGAAAAGGATGATGACTGCCAAATTCCGAAAGAGAATTGTATTGTTTGCCAAAAAATTTTCAAACAATATGTTCGAGGACGCTTAAGTCTCATTAGGGATGTCACAGTGTTGCAGGGAAAACAGATTATCTCTTGGAGACTGCTGACAACATATTTTATGGTCAAATAATAAAATCTATTAAGCAATATTTGTACTGCAACACATAACCACTTGTCATTTTAATTATGTGGCGCACACTATGATAAAACGTGAAATTACATTTGACAAATAATAATTTTTCAAAGGCATTTTGTGCCCGTCATTAAAGATATATCGGGTATATAAATTCTTTAAAAAATGTTCAGCACAGGCCAAACTACACGTGTGTTTCACAACTTGTTTTGTACCTTGTTTGCCTGTTGTTATGTTGTTGGCAAAGCTTGAAAAATTGTAAATCACCAGTTAGGCTTTGTGAACATTCTGTTTTGTGTATGCTAAAATGATTTATCCAGGCACAATCAGTCACAGCTTTGATTATAAAACAGTCGTGGCCCTTTTGGGAGATTTGTTTTTAATGCATGAAAACTTGGGATTGCAGCATGCCTGTGTGTGAAAGGACAACAACCTAGGAGGAAATTAGTCTTCCTACATATATGGTTTAGTCTTTGTGAAGAAGGGTACACTGGTCCCTCTGTGGGATACATCTCATTACAATAACACAAGAATTATTGGTTTAGTGGCACCACCTAGTGGCCTTAACACACTAAGACTTGTCAAATCTTTTGAAGAGTCAAAATGTAGTTTTTTTTTGCCTTCCACTGACAAAACTTTCACGAAAAAACTCAAACTCAGATTTGTATTGATGAGGCAATAAGATAAAGCATAACTGAATAAACAAGCTGTTCTCAGAGGAAAATAAGGTCCCAGAACACTGTTTGAAAGGCGGCAGGGTCCGGCAAATAGAAACAAAATGAAACAGCATGGAAGTGTGTTGTCTTAAAGGTCAGTTTGTTTGTTCATTTTATTCAGTCACAAAAACAAAGTGAGTTCAATTATTAAGTTTGTTTGGGCATTTTAAAAAAAACAGTCAATGAAGATATTTTTCTTTCTGATTAAAATGTTTTCCTCGAAACTTCATAGTGCACCTTTACTAATTTGATAAAAGGTTCTCACTGGAATTTCTGTGGGCCTTCTCCAGCTGTGGGACCCCAGAATCATCTCCACCACATAGTTTTGAAATATCAGCATCAGCTGAATGTGGTTTCTTGCACAAACTGGTAGGCCTCTTCACTTAACACCTGGCCCCGGAAGTGCCCTTGAGCAACTGTGGTAAATCCCACCTGCAGCAGGGAGTTTGGTTGTCTTGGTTGTTGTGTATTCTTTGACAACAAAACAAAAACAGTTTTGTAATAAACTTCGTAATTAAACTCACTCAGTGAAGGAGCTTCTCTGAGAAGTGATTTAATTTTCCAGAGATATAAACACATATCCTTATGTAAAGTGTCAGTGATACTTTTGCCTGTAAAATGCATCATATTATAAATATAAGATCAGTCATTAAATCAACCCTTCATGCACACAGTGTGCAGAGAGGCTCATTTCTGCTCTGAATCAAAGTTGCACTGTTCCAGGTTCTGAGGTAGCAAGCCCGGACTGAACCATTCCCATCATCGCGGGGGTGGCTGATTCATTCAAGATTCACTACAAACCGTAATGCTGCTTGGTTAGCGATATGCAAAAGATGACGCTGACAAAATAAACAAAACACAAACTTTATTCATGGAATATCAACGTGAACTGTCAGTTGCTTGTGGTGGGACATTTTGTATTTATTCCCCAGACTAATAACGTGGTCTGTTCCCTCTTCCATCCAGTTCTCTTTAGTGTTTGCCAATGTCGGAGGTGTAACTGGGGTCTGGCCCTGGACAAAGGTAAAAAATACCCTAAAATATTTGCCCCTTTGTTGTCGGATAGTCTCTGGATTATTCGTCACGCTGTCGCCAGTTCGCATATGCTGTTGCGGCGGACTGAAATCCCCCGGACTTTCGTGGAGGATGGGGCGGTATGGAGATGCTAGCAAGAGGGGTGCTCGGCCGATCAGCCATGATGAGCGTTAACCGGCTAAACTAGCTTTACCGGAGGCGGTTAGACAGTGTATATTCATCAGGAGAAACCACACTGACATATTCGTGACAGTATGCATGCCTGTCAGCTCTGTTGGTTTGTTTTTAGGAGCTGACATTTGCAGGAAATGGCGTTTTCTTCGTTGGGAACGTTAGCTTCCTGCTAAGCTGGACACAGTCGAAGCTGCAATGTAGGTTGAGGGGTTACAGACAGCCCTGTAGCTCTGTCAGTCAACCTTAACTCAACACCACTTCCATGGCCAACTTACTGTGCAAGACGGACGTGCCCGCGGGTTCGCTGTTTTTGCGGTGTGTTTGTGCGCCTGTTGCTGTGAGAGGAGGAGGAGAAGAAGGAGAAGAAGAAGAAGCAAGAGAGAGATTGTGACCCCGAGAACCTGAGGGGAAGGCGAGATGCAAGGAGGATTATAGCCAGGGAAAACAATCGATTGCATGCAGTGTCTTTAGATGCAGGATCAGGGTAGAACATGCATTTGAGGTATCAGTTGTGCTCTGGACATGCAAGTGATCTGTTGTTTACACCTGCCCAGTCATGCACCTCATCTCTTAACAATGGACATGGAGAACACCTGTTGTCATGATTTCAGGGTGAAGCCCAAGAAAACTCCTGAGACATATTTCCATTGGTCTGCGTAACAACATGATTTCCCCCCATATAGATTTTATCATGGTGACATTCTGATTGAAGATATTGATATTAAGATATATATCACCCAGAGGCGCTAGGTTCAAAGCCAGAATTTCTTATAGTGTCCAAGTGTAATTTCTCCACACTCCAGGGGCTCAGTCCTGTGTCTGACCCTTTGCTCTGACCTCTATGCGGACGTGAGGAGAATTTTCCTTATCCCTTCGGTTCCTGCCACATATTAATGTGGATCGGTAGTGGACTCGTCTTGGCAGGATGTTGTGAAACCGCCTTTAATTACGTTTTTCACATTTTATGTAATCTGTCTTCATTTCTTGCTAATGAAAAACACATGGTAGGGTATTTATGTTAGTAATATTGCATAGCCACTGGCCTGTGTGTAATTGCATCCACAAATATTACATGCATGCTCACAAAGATAAAGAAGTTGATGGGAGATTTGTTAACTTGAACCAGGATTGTTGGACGTCTGCTTCATGCCGGCCTTCGTAGCTCTCTTTAGTCTCAAATAAAATGTGATTGAGCGTCCATTGTCTTGTTCGGGCTGCTATCACAGGATTCTGTCCTTTTTCCGGGGAGCTTAGCAGCAGTAACATGAGCAAAGCTCCTTCAAATAAAGCTTCATTGTCTGGGTGCATTAGCTGCCAGTGGATCAGAATGTGAGATAGGCCTTAGTGCTGCTCAGTTTGAAGTCTGTGATCCAGCCCCGCAGAAATCTGCAAAAGACAGTGAACACCTTCAAATGTTGAATTTGATCACTTTTTTATCAAACAACTGACATGTTGCTCATTTAAAGTCTGTTTAGAGTTACATGATAACAGTCAGAAATAATCAGTGTCTCTCTTATAACATATAAAAGTTGTCACTTGTTGATTGGTTCCAGGAATAGAGCATGGCTCAAGTGAAAGTACAGACCTCAGCACCCCTGGCTGGTCCTGGCCTCTCCCCCGGAGTTCCCCCGACAGCCATGGCCAGCCCAGGATCCCTGGGTCTGCAGCCCTCCGTCAACGGCACAGGCCCGGCCCCCACACCCGCCTGCCCTGCTCCTGCAGTCGGATATGGGGACGCCCCTGTGTCTGCTACATCGCCAGGTAGAACAGCAAAAAAATTGTCTAAGTGGTCCATTAATAGACATGATATTGAGTTTATTTTAATGATAATGAATGAGGAACTATTCTCATCTGCATCCTCTAGTTCGAAAAGTAAAAGAGCTGATGTGTTTGAATGCTGTAAATGTGCTAGCATTGTAAAGGTACTGTGTAGCCATGGTTGTCATATTAGTATATTACTTCTCTGACCAGAAAGAATATTTATTCAAACTACAAATAAAATCATATCATCAGAATAGACCCCGCTATTTTTAGACCTTTCTTTTCTGCTTTGGATAGAGGTCAATTGTTAGTGGTAAAGTGTTACACTCTATAGCTTCATGTGTAACGTGTTGCCCTATAAAAGAAATGACTTTTTTTTTTTTTTTAAAAGATGCCAAACCTGCAGCTCCTGTCCTCCCCACTGCCCATAGTTCTAATCTTAAAGTACTGATAACCCTGGTAATATTTTGTATCATTAAATTGACTTCACTATGAGCCATGAATCACAAGAACTAGCCTGTAAGCTCCTGTAGCTTTCAGATAAATTAAAAGAACACCTATATTCCCTGCTCATCTGCTAAAGAATTAATATTTCTTGAACAAGTGCTTGTGCCTTGCCTAAAAACTGGCTTATTTTTGTAGTGTTTTTTTTACTGAATTTTATCACCTGATGCAAAAATATCATGTGTTACGCAATATTTCTGTCATGCAAATGCTGCAAAAGCTGCATGCTACAATAAATGAATATCCCATTCTAGACATGTGATGTTACACCTTATCAAAATATAACCATTATCATTTTAAAGGGGCACTATATAGTTTTGAAGAAGATATTTTAGCTCAGAATTTTGATATTTACAATATTTGTGAGGTAATAATAAAAAGTCAGAAATATAGGTCAAAGAACACTGTTTGAAGCTAAAAAGGTGGCAGGGTCCACCACATATAAACAAAGTCAAACAATTTGAAATGATGTCTTCATTAAGATCACTTTGTTTATTCAGTTTCAATTAGTTTGTTTAGGCATTTAATTCAGATTTTTCTCTTTAGATTAGATTAGATTTTTCCCCAAAACTACATAGTGGACCTTTTAATACATGATCATTGTTCATGTATATGTTTCTGCTCAGTGTACCATATATTCTACCATGCTCCATTTCAGGCCCACCCCAGGAAAACATGGCAAACCCTAAAGAGAAAACTCCAATGTGTTTGGTGAATGAGTTAGCCCGTTTCAATAGGATCCAACCACAGTACAAGCTCCTCAATGAGAGAGGCCCTGCACATGCTAAGGTAAGGAGTGGGCACATCTCTTTCATAAAGTGAGTCATGGTGGCCCGACAACAAAAGTACCCATTGTGAAAGTTTGTGAAAGAAACACCTTATTTAAGAAGTCTCAGGATTATGTTGAGTTGTTTTTGGAACAGTAGATGAACTTACATTCATGTTGAGCTAATACATGTTTATTTACAGCATTTCCCTACTGTGATGATGCTTCATATTTTGAGTACTTTTTCACAAATGAATATCGGTCATGCAGAATACAGTTCCATAGGGATGTTGGTAAAAATGTTCTGTCGGGTGATGTCTGTCCCTCTGGGTGTCACTGTTCCAGATCTTCACGGTGCAGCTGACTCTTGGGGAGCAGGTGTGGGAGGCAGAGGGCACCAGCATTAAAAAGGCCCAGCACTCCACAGCCGCCAAAGCGCTGGACGAGAGTGTCCTTCCCAGGCCAGCGCCCCGCTCCCCTAAAGTGGACATCAACAGCAACCCAGGTACTACAACCCCAATGAAATCACATAGTAGTGTTGGTTTTAAACCATTTTTTACTAATGTGTTAGGCCCCTAAAAGCTGATAATATACAGGTGCATTTAACGGCAGATAGAAATGGTAAAAGCAAAACAAGTTGCTCTAAATGCTGTAAGTGTGAAATATTTTGTGTAAATGGAGGGCAACCAGAGTGCAAACACCACTAATACATCTCTACTTTAAGTGTAATAATTTTTAAACTGATGAATTATTTTGTGCTTATGCTCTGCCTCAGCTTCAGCAGCAGATAACAGATGCTTGCAGCAGTAGCCAGAAGAAGCAAAACAAAATATAGTGACCGGTCACAAAAAAAGTGTTAAGCTTCTCATTAAGGATGATTTTCAGAACAGGAAAGTTGATTGCAAATCCTGCTATTCATTCTGTATTATAACTATGCTAAGTATGGGAACAGGCACATCCAGGTAGACAACTTGCAGTCGATATGCATAGCGGGGATCTGTGAAATCAGCAAATGTTTTCATTCATAACTGTAATGTTCAAAGATAAATAGTAAAACACAATAGTACAACCTATCCGATGCTCCTGCTTGACCTATTTTATTAACTGTGTTGCTTTGCGAGTGTCACGATCTACACGACGACATCTCTAACTGCTAGTTTGAGGTAAACTGAAGCTATCATTTTTAGTGTGTGGCCCAACAGGTGGATTAAGTCCCCAATGTAAATTAAGTGAAAATGTTCTCATCAGACATGCATTTTTGATTAAAAAGATGTATACACTTTGAAATAGCATCATGAAAAAGACAGTTCAATTGAATGTAAACTACTGTGTGATCTAGGGGTTGAACAGAGAGCACATATGTTATGCAGCACTGTCAATTAAATGTGTGAGAGTGGATGAGGTGATAAAATAAGTAATTTATGGAATTGCACATACTGTGTTTGCATAATCGCACGCTGAAAGCTAACAGAAGCTGCTATAAGATATAACATGGAAGGTGTTATGTGTGTGTGAGTGTGTAATACAGATTAGCATATAGAGGACCCGTAGACATGCAGTTGTTGGGACGAGATGTTTAAGAGCAACAGTGCTGCTTAAAGCCAGTCATTGTTAGTGCTATCAGTGCAAAATATTCCAGCTAGCCTTGAGCTGACATTAAGAGACATTAACTGTAACATGTTGGGCCACGGTTCAATGACGTCTCAAACCAAAGCACAGAATTAAAAATGTTTTGTGTTGTTACAAAACTTAATTCTCATCTCACCTCTCTGTGTCATGTAACTGTTCAACAAAGTATCTTATACAGAAAGTTTTACTAAATATTTTGAGTTATGTTGTGGATGCCTGAAGCTGTTTTCCAATTCCTTGTTATGGTCCATGCATTCGTGAATATCAGAACTGTTCTTTCAGGTTGCATTAGTGCCCTCTACTGTTCTCTTTTTTTTTCTACAGCTAAATGTGAAATAAATTATATCCAGTTAGAGGTAGCCTATGCAATCATAAAGAAGAGGGTGAAGGCGATGGGTGAATTATTAATGGAGAGCTTCAGTATTTTAAATGTGTTTCACCTGGAGGACTTTGGTTTCCAGGTGTAACCCTCCAGCCATTGGATATATTTAGATAATCCATGATCAGAGCAAAGCTAGTACAGACCCTCTCAATAAAGCCTGAGTGCTGGCTGATGTTTTTGTCTCTGTCCAAATTAATACCACTAGCCTGTCTTACCTCACCTGCCCTCTATGGCATTGTTGCAGTGAAAGACCTCACAGTCAACCTCTTAATGGGATTAAGAAAGCCCTGTGATAGGTTATGCAACAGCAGTGGGGAGCTGTGGGATTAGCAGTCGGACAGGTAGGAGAGTTCTGCAGTTTCAGATTGAATACAAATATCCTCATACTTTAACTTGTCAAGTCAGTTCTAATTTAAAAATTGAATCTGGAGATTTAGATTTTTTTCTTTTTCTGATTCTTAATAAGAGAGCTCAAGTGTGAGATTATTTCGGCCGCACATGCACCTAAAATTCTGTCACGTGAGATTTAACATTTTCATTGGTCACACTGAAATAAAGCAGACTTTTTTTTTTTTTTTTTTTTAAATGATAGAGGTTATTGCCATTTCATGGTGTGGTGTGTGTGTGTTGTGATTTAATTAACAGGATCTGTAAAGAAATTCAATCTAAATGTATAATTGGGTGCACCTACATTATGTGCTGAAAAAGTTAGGTGCACCGGTGCGAGAAGTGGTGGAGCTGGACCAATTTTTAACTCTTGGTATTTAACTACAGATTTCTGTTATACAGGCAGTATAACACCCACAGTGGAGCTGAACGGTCTAGCCATGAAGAGAGGGGAGCCAGCTATCTACAGGCCTTTGGATCCCAAGCCCATGCCCAACTACAGAGCAAACTACAACTTCAGAGGGATGTTCAACCAAAGGTGAGCTCCAAAAACTGATCTGCCCATAGCTATTCAGTGACACTGAGTTTTTGTTTCAACAATCGGTAGATTGAGTTGACAAACTACTTTGCACTACTGCATCTGGGAATGTGCCATATGACCAAAATGTCATATAATAATGAGGGTAATATTATTTAGAGAAATACAAATGATACTGTTCAATAATAATGATATAAAAATCACAAAAAACTGCATTATTTAGAAAAATATTTCAAAAATAATCATGAATTCACTAGACATTAATTAAAACTACCCAATAGGCTAATATAATCACAATAATAAACGTATGTATGTCATATAAAAATGTCATTGTATAATAACAATCCTGCATTCACAAGAAATGTTTCCATTAAAAATCAATAAACTAATGGAATCATAATAAACTTAAGATTTTCTTTTTAAAACTGTTGAAATGATACCATATTTATGAGGGTGTTGACACTCTATCTCCACTTTTTATCAGTTTATTATTCATTATCAGTTTAAAATAATTCCCTTATCTTCTCTGCTCTTCTCTCCTTTCAGTTACATAACAAAACGATAAACACTTTTTTCTTTCTCATTCATTCTTTGTTTACATGTGGCATATCACACACTGGTTGCCTCGGGCACAGTCAATCTCGCTGTTAGTCAGCTGTCCAGCTCCGGCTTAAGCGACTAAAATTTAACCATTTATGTTCTATTGACTGAATAACTGACCAAATCCTTAAAAAGATGAGTGGAGTGTCTGTAAACATGGAAGTTAAAGGGCTACTAAAGCTTATGTCACTTTTGTTTCGTTTTCCCAACCACATTGAGAAGACTGTTCTCAAACTCATGCTCAAAAACTTAATTTTGGATGCCTGAAACACCGGCTTAGCTGAATTGATAGTTGACTAAAACGCAGAGGAAGAGTTGAGCTTTAAGATTCATTACTGTGTACATGTGAGGACATGGTCTTGATATATTTTGTATGGCCCTGCATTGTTTCTTTGATCCAACTGGCTCAGATGTGTGTCAGACGTGGCCCTCCACTCCATATGTTTTCTAAGCTGATGAATGTGGTGCCCTCGTGGGGTCCCTTTGCACTCAGTCTCTGTCGGCTTCTTTCTTTGCTTTACTGGAGCCGTCCAGCCATTTCCAAAACTCCATAAAAATGCCACAGAGGTGCAATTAATGATCCCTCAGTGAAGGATTGTTTTTCAGGAATTTGGATGCGTCGACTTGCCTAACCGTGTGATCAGGTACACTGTGGCCGCTTTTTGTGTCTCTGAGACAACTTCAAGAAAATCGGTAACTAATCTAAAGAGTGTTGTGGAAGATAAACAGGTCCCTTTTTTCCCCCTGTGTTTAATAGGCCAGGCATAAATGTTTTCACAGTTTCATGTCTTGAAATGATGGGCTTAGATTTTGTTACTGGTTTAATGAAATGTCAGCCTAATATAAATATTTACATCTAGTAGTTTATAGTGTTTTTTTTAGTCCTCTAAATATTATGATGTCATTTTAAACACAGAGGCAATGTGAAATAAGTTGTGTGAATACAGTTTACAGAAGCTGAGTAGTGTGGCTCCAGAGCCATGGCAAACATAGAGCCAATATTCTGTGTAAGTTTATATACATGGACTTATTTTCTGGCGATGAAAGGATGCCCTCCAGATGGCAGTGTTTCCTCATTTTAGAAATCCTGTAGCTGCCTTTCTAAGGTGATTGAGCACCCATTTTGTAACAGGCAAGGTATGAATATGGTGAATTTGATATAGGTTTTCATAAGTATGGATCTCTGCAGTGTCATCCGTAGTGTTTACATACAAAACTTATCTCAATAAACGCACTAAAACCAGGAGACCAGACAGCGAAGGCTGCATGTCTGTTTAGCTTTTTATGTAAACTTTGGCTCATTAAAGTCCTGTGCTAAGGTATTCTGATGCCAAATGTGTGGGATTTATTTTTAAAATGTAGACACGTTGCCAGAAGAAGTCAGTGAATCCGTTGCAGTGTTGGGTAACAGCGAGTCTCGTCAGCAGACAGTCTAGCATCTGGCTCACATCTTCCACTATTTGATCCATGCAGGAACAAACAGGGGGTGAAAGACAAATGTCTGTGGGGTAGAGGAGAAAATCTGTTTTCCAGCATCTGTCTGTCAATGTCATACGTCACAGTGATGAGTTTCTAAGAGACAGGCTGTGGCTATTTCTCATGGTCTGTTTTGTTTTCTCATGCCACTTTGTAAGGAAGAGAGAGGGGTGAGGGGATGTGTGTGTGTCTGCAACAGAAAAGCCAGTAGTATATATTATCCCAAGGTCACTTATGTTTTCATCAGATCTCTTTCTTTCAGTGTAGTCGAGCCCCGAATTAATGAAAGAGAGACCTTCTGAATATGAATTCTGTTCATCAGACGACTGACTATGTGGCGGAGTGGCAGGCCATTTCTATAATCAGTCACCTTAATGATGCTGCGGGGAAAGGAAGGTTTCCATATGCCCATGTCCTTACCTATTATGATGAATAAGAGTGATCCGGAGTCATGTTGATGGAGAATCAGACCATTAATAGGGCAGCCTGGCTCTGATCCATCAGCGCTCTAATCACCACCAAGACCAGTATTGATTCATTCAGAAAGTGCCCTGATGAGAAAATATGGCGATAATATGAAATGTGCATTTATCAGCGTCTTAATGAATCTTATTTATGGCGAAGGGCCTGCGCATAATTTCTTGCCTTCCAAGTCGGCGCTTAAATCAGAGATACATCTCTGTTGTCCTGCAGTCAAGAACCATACCATTGTTCATGCTCAACTACTGGAAATACTAGAGTTTCTGTTGTCTGTTTTTTAATTGGTAAAATCTGTCCAACATAATTAAATCTCACAAGCCATGTTGTACAGTGAATCTAATTCTCTTTAAGCACAATTTGAATTGCATAAGGGCAGTAAGGGATTCTTGAGAAAAATAGTTGATTGTTAAGTCTCACTCCCAGGTTCTCAAATTCTGAGCCTTTACATCTGTTGATGCTCAGCGCTCTGTGAATTGTTGTTAAGCTCAATGAACTGACAATATTTGACCAGAATTTCTAACATCTGTCCGGGATAGCACAGGGACAGGCAACAGAAACTCTGGAACATGCTCCGAATGATAGATGTTTTTCAGCTCATTCAATCAGTTACTGAGCTGCTGTGTTACATTATGAGGAAATTCAGCCCAAATGATTCACATAAATGATTATTGAATCAGGGAAATATTTTTTGTTATCAAGAAATGTGGTTACGTCAACCGTGTGTGGACAATCCCAGACTTGCGTGTTATCATTGGAACACCTGATTCCGATGACTCAAACTGGGCTCACCCAGCCATCTATCCATGGCGCTCCCATGTTTCCCCTTGCTGCTCCGATCCCAGGGGGGTGGGGGCGCCTGCATCCTGCATTCTGTCAGAGCTGGAATTTGGATAGGACTTTCCCTGTTGGAGCAAAGCAGAGCAGTCAGAAGCCGCCCACCTGCACCGGGCCCTCATTTGGTTATGACCATATACGTTATGTCAGCTGGAAGAATAGTGGGCTGAATGACTGGGGGTGCTTTGCTCTGTGACATTTCCTCCTGTGATGATGTTGAGATACCGAGCTGGTCGTCACTGCTTTCTCTGCAGGAAACCGAGAGGAGGTTTCTGTCGCTGCAATAATGTTGTATTGACTAGTCTGTAATTTTACACCAATAGGAGCTTAGATAATGGAAAAAAAAACCCAACACTTTATGCCACCTGCCCAGTAGCATACAGCAGATAGACAAAGGTAGAAACTGGCCAGGGAACGTACTCCCTAAAAGCCCACTAACACCATGCTTTTGTCTTCAGTTAGTAAGGGTCCAATCTGTGTTCATTCATAATTGTCAGCTAACTGCAGTGGTCACAGGTATTTAACAGCTCCGTTCCACCATAATGGAAACATGACACTTAGGTGGACGTGCTTACTGTCACCCCTATTTCAGCACGATGCAATGATGTGCATTGAAGTTCTGGACATTGGTGTGTAAATAGTTTTTTTACTTTGTCTCTGTTCAAGCGGCACTCAAAACATTGTTAATTTGCTGTAAGTTTGTGTAAGGGAGACTTAATCGAAAGAAGTAACTACTATAAAATTATCCGTGGCCTCCATGCTGTTTTATAATGTTCCTGTTCCTGAACGAACAAACGGAGGGGGAAACTCGTTTACTGACAATGGAGAAAGGCGGTCATCCCCTATTTTTAGTGAGGTTGCCTGCGTTCAATATATGCACTCATTTTGGTGTAAAAGCAGTAATTGAGGAACATTACGCTGCTGAATAAACAGAAGATTCCTCCTACGAGTTGTGTGAGATCAATCCAGAGTAAAAAGGAGAGTGAATATCAGACCTGACTGCAGATGTATGCATCCAGGTTATCTGAATGTGTTAGCTAACACACTGGTCATATCAACTTTGTATGATGGTAATATGCCACTGTTGTATTACAGCTAGTTGTGCTGCTCCCACATGGCCAAAAATCAATTAACACACATTTAATGAAAAAAATCAGGGAATGAATGAACTGTTAAGGCTAGGGTTTGGAATAGCCTCTCGACCTCTCCTGGCCCAGCTAAGCAAGGTTGGTGGCATGAGCAAACTCACTCGCTCTTTGGTAACTTAGCAACAACCTGTTGAGTGACATAGTAGCACTTTCATGTTTCGCCATCCTGCCTCATAACTGCTTTAACAAAAAGAACGGTGTGGAGTGAAAGAAGAAAATGAGTGTGACAGCGCGAGAGGAAATTGTGGATAAAAGATGAAAGGTCACGTCACCAGTTTGGCAATATTTTGGATATTTTAAGTCCGACAAGAGTCAGACCGATGTTGTCTGCAGTCTGTGCAAGGTCGTCGTCCTTATCAAGTCTGGCAGTATGAGAAATTACACATTTATTTTACCACTTCAGCCTCTCTCATCTGTTGGAGTACAGCAGCATCAAATAGCCACAACCATCGTCATCTGCCGGTGCAGGTGGAACTCCACACAAGCGGCAACAGAACACCATGGAGAGGTACTCGGCAGCAGTGCCATACGACAAAACATCAAATTATAAAGAAATAACGGATGCAGTGGCGTATCATTTAGCGAAGGACTTGCTACTGCTCAGAACAGTTGAGAAGTCTGGATACAAAAATCTTATTCACGTGCTTGACCCCCCTTACAGTTTTATTTGAAAAAAAAAAAATCACTAATTATCGATTTCGACTGATAGAAACACTAGAAAACAAATCGTGATGCATTTTTCAGCCATATCGCTCCTCCCTACTCATAACTACATGGCTGTGACCTTGTAAGAATCACACCTGAACATATGCCTTAGTGACGCTGTGTGTGTATGTACATGCTCATGAAAGACATATAAAAGAGACAGTTGCCATGGAAAGATACTTATCCTTGAAAAATGAATACCCTTCTCATTCCTGCGGGGCATCAGAATCACCCCAGACGGCAAAAAACGCACACACACACACTCTCAAAAGGGCGCACACACATACACAGGTGTACTTTGTCATCTACATCTCTAATTGGGCCAACTTGGCTCACTTAAAAAGGCAAATCTGCCCGTGAGCGCTTTTCTATATTCAAAACTTGCTCTCATCTCCTCCTATGTAGAGATATCAGATGATACTGTGAGGTCCCCTTCACACATGCCCTCGCCTTTCTTTTTTTTTTCTTTTCATTTTGCTCACTTTCTCCCACTCAGGTTTATTTTTTGCATATAGCTTTCTGGCCCTGTTCGGCCGTACAGTCCCATGCTGCCTAATCAGGACACTGTGTGCTCTTGCGTCCACTCACGCATGCCACAGATATGGTTTCTCTTATCCATCCCATCATCACTGCTGTCCAAAAACAAAAGGGAGCTGCCAAAGACCACAAGGTAGAAACTTAAGGGGAATAACTTTTTATTACATTGCATATTATTATTTTTTTTAAATGGCAAAGTTTCTGCGAGCATCAGTAAATCAAGATGCATCTCCTCTGATCATTCCTAAATCACCAACGGCGACATGCCAGAACAAAGGATAATCTGTCCAAATTGTACAAATGGGTGTAAACTCATAAAGCTGTGTTTTATTGAGTGCACTGGTGGGGGTGGAGGAGTGGAATACAGGTCCAACATAAACAAATGCTCAGAATGATTTGTGCTTAACAGACTCAGTGACACAGAAGTCTGGTCTCTCCTTTCATCTCCTCTCCTCTGAGTGGAGTTTGGTGTTTGTGTATCCCTGTGTGTCCTCCCCTCCTCTTTTGCCTTGATGTATTGAATGTAAAAATGAGACCACTACGTGTGAAGCAGGTTGCATCAGGGGAGAAAGTCAGACGACGACGTGTGGTTCTAAGCACTGTACGTAATCTGTATGTTTGTAAAAAATACACAACATGCACCAAGAAATTCGACCCTTCTTTTTTTCTTGTAGTTTTCAAAATGAAATTTCTCACCGCCTGGGTCGCTGTGCAGTATCATTGTCGAGCTGTCAAGAGAATGCACGTCAGCTTGTCGGCACACACCGATCTCACATTTCCCGGCGCATCGTCTCTGCAACAAAGCAGCAATTTTATCACCTTAATCCACTCTGTTGGCAAATCCTGCCTACTGTACCTTTACTGCTTCTCAGCACTTGCCAAAGATGCTCAGACAGTGGTTTGTGATCCAAACTCTTTGGATTGCCCCTCTGTAAATGGCATAATTGTGCAGCTGTTCTTGTGAGTTTGTGATCTCTGCCTCAGTTTCTGTAATTTTGAGAGGGAGGACAGGTTCCCTTTTCTTGGGAAACAGTTTAGTTAAACCCTTGTCCCACCACGATCACTAATCAGTCTTGTGTGGTTGGATGTGTCACTGGAAGAAATCTATCACAAATATGTACTTAGTGTACTTTGGTTTGCATCATCCCAGCAGCAGACGCACTGTTGGATGCCTTTCAGAGTTTATACTGCCATATTCCTGTTAGGAGGCCTGTCATCGTGCATCATTATAATACTTTACAGAGCGGGGAAAGTCAAAACAAAGTTTTTTCTGTCAAGTGATGCTGCACTTCTTCTTTGGTGGTCCTACCAGATGAGAGCCAACGAGGAAATAGGGGGAATCTGAGCAACTGTATTTAACATCTTCTAATAGGTTTGTGTTGCGTTCTCAGCAAAAGAAAACCGCACTTCAGCTCAAAATTAAATGACACATTTTGAGGGTGCTTCATTGTGGTAGTTTCTTGCTGATCTTATGTGGCATTGTTCTCATCTGACCTTGAATGAATCAAACTAAAAAAGAAAAGAGAATTGAAGCAAATTAACTAGAATGTGGCAGCTCTTAATAAACTGACCAATTAGCTGATTGTTGAGTCACTGAATTGGCTATTTATCCACTTTTTTTTTCGCCATGTCTGCTGTTCTTAGAAGATTCCAATACTTGTTTACTTGTTATTGATACACACCGTACCAGCTTTTCCAACAGCAAGTTGACACACCCCTGTAGTGCCCACAGGCACTCTTTTGACTAAAGTAAGAATCAAATTCACTTGGACGCTGCTATGCTTTACACAAAGTACACCAGCTTTGTTATATTCATCTTTCAATAGAAATACACTAAAAGTCAAATACAATCTTCTGATTTGCATTCATCACATTCTGTCTGGACTGCACAGTAATGTTGTTGCAACTAATTTCAGAGGGACTGATTGAAAGCAACTGACTGCAGGACCAAAAAAAAGGAGAGAAAATAAGTTGCAGGCACAAAGACTTCTTGCAACGAAAACCAAGTCAGAAGAATTTGGCAATAACGAATTCATATATTTTTTTTTTAGTTTTTTTTTTTTAGAAAATGGTGCAGTTTTTTTTTGTTGTTTTGTTTTTTTTAATCTCGTTTTCCCTTCTTCATGACAATGAACATAAAACAGCAGGTCACAATCTAATATTCTTAATGAGGACAGCAGGGTCTGATTTTTAGACTGATCCCCAGCCAGCCGTTCCGCTCAGCCAGCCAAGTCTTAACAGTTGGCACTAGAAGGGCATGAGGGTTAAGAAGTGTTTTCTTCTTTTGCAGTGTCGCATAAATGTACACATGGCGTAATTGCTTTGCACATGCTGGCAAGTCGTCTGTTACTCACTGATATTTTTCTGATATTCATGCAGTGTCTGTTTTTGGTCAGATGATTAGAGATTAATGCTTTTTTCCAGTGGCTGCTTTTATTGCAGCATAATGATATCAGCCCTTGTTTTTTCTTCATGTAGTAACCCCATTTTGTTTTTTGTCCATCACGTGCTACCTGTCAGTTACAGCACTTAAAGTCTATCATTGTTGGAAACAATACTTGATGTACGGCCATGACTCGGCAATAAATTGTGACAAGAGAGCCGGGGTCAGTTTACACGGGGCTGTGACTTCTCGTGAGCCAGGCAATGGAAGGAGGACACGGAGGCAGCACACTGATTACAGAGTTCGCACAAAGAGAGCTTTTATCTGTCGTTTGAAAAATGAAACCACAACAAACAGTAAAAACAATGAGCACTGTCAGATTGGACAATTTAATTAAAATAAGTTATGAAACCTCTGGTTTATGCCCAGCGTCTGTTGGCAATTCTTGATAATTAGCTGTTGTCTGTAAAGGCAGTGATATGAGTGTAGACACCAGCTGTCAGCCACCTCAGCAGGACATTACACTGAAGGGATATGGGGTGGAAAAACATTGCTCCCATGGCAGGCTTTAAGGAAAACCTACAGAATGTAAGGCTTGGTTATACTAAACTGTAAAATGAGAGCTATTAGTGACTGGTGGAAGGTCTTGGATGGTGAGTCAACACAACATATCGACTTTTACACTTTTTACACTTGACAGATTTGATCCATGTTGGTAACATTGAAGATCTAAAAAGCTTTAATCACCACAAGATTCACATTCTAATGCAATCCAACACTACTTGTTTGAGTCAGAGCTGCCCCAGGGGGACGGCTGTGGTTTCTCACATCGCACACACAATTTCTCATTATCACTCAAGCTGTTTGTTGCCACTTTCAGAAACTTTTTTCACACCTTCTCTGTCTTTCTAAGGAACTGCTGCATAATAATCACCTGGTGGTTAACATTGTTTGAAACTGCCCAAACATGACCACAATTTCAGAACAATTACATTAGTTAATCTTGACGCCTGTCAGCGGGTCTTATCAAGTCATAAAATCAAAAAACAATTTTCATGGCAGATTTTCAGAGCCTGTGGTAAGAAGCTGCCCTGTAGTCTGATAGTACAGTAATGTACTTACGCAAACAAACTTTGTTTCCCCCTCGTCATCTTCTAGTAACTTTAACTACCAGCGTAGTTTTTTATTTCTGTACAGTAACAGTTCATTAATTATTACAATCTAATACTATAATTCAATTTGTGTCAGTGTACTATTGATTGTCAGTTTAGTTGACACACTAAATGCTTTTGGTGTCAATATGACCTAGTGAAGTTGCTGTCATGGTCTTTTTAGAAAACAATGAGAGTTTTTGCACCATAAATAAAAGCTCCACAATATTTATTGCACTGAGAACGGCAACATTTCATTACTACCAGGTCGCACACCACCGATGCTTTTATTATACTCCCAAACGCAAAACATACAGCGGCAGAACCTGAAGGCTAGTTCATCCGGAGTCCACTTAAAAGACACCTTCCACACATGCGGCAAGGCCTTGTAGCTTGTGGCACGGTCTCAACAAATTGGAGGTACAAAAATGCCTACGTCTACACCCAGTGGTGGAGTATGTTTGAGTGGCAGGGGCAAAAAATAAAAATAGCTCCAGCTGTTTGCGGTGGGGCTCCAACGCACAGAGAGTTGTGACATATTTATACTGAAGAGAGGGCTGGGGCGCCCTAGAGCGCACCTTAAAGGGCACTTTAGTGCGTTTTCCAGTTGAAACAACTTTACCATGTCTTTCTGTTTCGTGTATGACATGGAAAAATATTGCTCAACAAAAGACTCAGAAAGAAATCATTTATATGAAACCACAGCTCCGCCATCATGTTGAATCCAATCCTCCCATGTGGATAAGTGGTTTCTGATCTCCGACAGGGTCCAAGCAACTTTGAATACAACCCCTCCAAACATCATGACAGTTGGTGTTTTGAGCACTATGTTTACTTGACTACGTGGGCTGTTTTCTCACACCACCATGTATTTTCTACATTAGCAGTTGCGTGAGGCAAAAGGGAAGGAAAGCAATCAGTGATGGACAAAGGGAATGAAATATGGAAGTTGGGAGGGAGAGAAAACAAGTAGAGGTCTGACAGGAGATTGGAAGAAAGTACAGCTGTTGGAGGAGTGAGCCTGTCCAAGTTATTGCATTTCCCAAATCTTTGTCACCCTTTTGCTCCCAGCGCAGCCCCGTCCCCTTTACAAGGCTCTGAGTTCTCAGTTCTGCGTGTTTATGCGTGTGTGTGTAATCACGGTTTAATGCATATAAGCATTTGTGTTTGCATGTGTGGCCAGTGGATGTCTTGGTGGTCAAGCTTAGTGACGCTGGGAGGTGAAGTGGGCCAGTACGCCCCCTCATTCCCGTCCTGTTATTTGTCTGCGTTTGGTTGGCCCAGTTTCTCCAGTCGGCTGCTCTTTTTGGTAGTGGAGTACATATGTTTCAATCCTCAATACGAGAGCTACACAAATGTATGCTTAAATTACTTCAAGGCTTTTACCAGTAGCACATGAAAAGACATGCAACCATAATGAATTCATTTTTTCTGACTTGTTTGCCCTTTTTAGGGCAATGTTTAATGAAATATGAGTGTTTCTCACTGATTTGTACACATCAAGAAATCAAAACTATACAGATATGAATGACACATTTATCCAATGTCAATTTTTACACTGTTCAGCCATCTTGAAAGTGGATGAGTGATGAGCTCAACTGTGTTTGGCCCCTTAACATTGCACCATTTTGCTCTATCCGGAACAATTTTGATATTTTAGAGAAAGGTGGTTTGAAAATAGTTTAGATCCTATTGTGAGAAATTCTGATGTAGTCCATGTTAAAATTCTGATGTTTTAGCCCAATATCCAACAATGTGACTGCTATGAAGACCCTCATTTACACACCATCAGAATGCACTGGACAGCTAACATAGTGCTTCTGCTAAAAACACATTTCCCAACTTTGCAAAATATGCTTTTCATGTCGACTTATTCTCCCCGACTGCGATCAAGTCTCCTCTCTTTTTCTGAGTTTGTTTTCATTCAGAGAAGTGGCAACATCACTGTGTTTTATTGTTGCACTACATTTTGTTTTTTATTGATTTTTCTAAGTAGAGTACACCAACAAAGCACAACAGATGAGGCACATAATCAAAGAACTCAATAACACAGACCAGACAAAATGACAGCACCATCACACAACCAATTTTGAAGTCCATTATCAAAGCACCAGTCCAAGGCAGAGAGATTGACGACAAAACATCCAAGAGTGTACCATAAAATGCACAAGCGCACCCATTCAAAGATCACTTGCACTTTAAACTGCAGTGGCACTCAGTAGAGCACATAACAGTCCCCTTTTGTACTCTCTAATACATCCCGGCCACTTGAATTCGCCTTATTGTTAATCAAGAGCCATGCATTATTCCGCAATGTTAAAGAAAGTTAATGTGGTCTACTCTGGGCCGAGACCCATCCTCCATTCAAGTTTTGCGGAAATACGTTAGGGTAGGTTTATTTTTGTGATCCTGCCAACCAACCAACCAACAAACAAATCAACGGACTCAGTTGGGAACATGACCTCCTTGGTGGAGGTATTAACATTTTTGTGCTACATCATCAAATAATTAGCTGCATGCACAAGAAATGCTAATATATTACATACCTTAAGGAGTAGCCTATTTGAAATTCAATGAATAATGAGTGGGGTCTCACTGGGGTCTCTTAACAGCAACCACAGCTGAGTTGGCAAATTAAAGAGGGCAATATATTCTGAACAAAACTGAATTTGATGTGTTCTCATGGACACAATGGCAGGTTTATGACTAAAGGGAAGTGCAGCATTTGGTTTTGATCGCTGCGGTCGGCATAATTCTGCCAGCCAAAGCTGTTGAAATCTTCACCGCTTCCTATACACTTCCATCTGAATGTCATGTGTTCAGTTACTGGCAACACATTTTTGGTTGCTTCCATTGAACTATACAAGCTCTAGTGTTTGCGTCTTGGTTATTGTATTTGCCCCAATCGTGACTGGAAAGCTCGGCCATCTGTCATGGTAATTTAAGAAATTAACCATTGAATGTCACTGTACCGAAATTACCGTAAATTATGCAGGAGATAAATAAAAAAAATTAAATACAGTTTTCTGTTTACTACAGAAGTATCCTTGAGCAAGCGACTGAACCCCAAAATTGCTCCTGATGTGCAGCTGGCATCTCTGCCATCAGTAAGGGCCCTGCGATGAGCTGGCGGGTGTACCCTGCCTTCGCCCAGAGAGATAACTGGGATTGGCTCCAGTAACCCCCGCGACGCCTTGAAAAGGGGGGGGGGGATATAGTGTTTACATCCCCGCGACCCTAACGGATAAGCAGCAGATAATGAGATGAGAAGTACAGTTTACTCTATGAGGTAAAATATTTTGTTTATTACATCTTACTTGCAACAGTTGAGTATCATCGTTAATATTATTGGTGGATGCTCATTTTTTATAAAGCAACATAGCACATGACCTTTCGGTGCAAATTACAGTATGTCCGCAATTAATAATAATAATAATAATAATAATAATAATAATAATAATTATTATTATTATTATTATTATTATTATTATTATTATTATTATTATTATTATTATTATTATTATTACAACATGTTGACATTCATAAGATAATGGTGCCGACTAGCGAAAGCTGTAATAGTTTAATCAACTAGTTGACTAATCGCACACATCCCTGATGGGTCTAGTGTCACTACCTGCTGCTGTGAATGTAAAGATGCTGCAAAATGATAAAGTCAAGATTATCTGCTTGCTCAGTTTAGGAACAAGTATAACACATACAGTGAGAAAGTTTGAGCTGTTTTCAGAAGAGAAATAGTTTTCGATGCCACAGCAGAAAATACTTTCCAGCCCAAATGTCACTCTGTCATTCCGTAATAATTGCAGTACCATATCTCCTGTTTCCCAGTAGGACTGTGTGTGGGCTCACCTTTAAATGTCTCTGTGTGTCTTCACGCACAAGTCTTTGAATGATTAAGATGAATCAGTAACCTTGAATAATATGGCCCACATGAAAGAGAGCTGCAGGGAAGCTTGTGATCTCAAAGTCAAATGTATTACTCATGGCTAAATACTGATGAGTTATCATTTGATTGAGTTCTGGTATTCCCAGCAGATGCACCAAACACACACTCACATCATCACACAGACGCAGTGTTTTGTTTTTTTCTTTTTTCTTTTTTCTTTATTCCCTTGCAGCAGTGTCCACACCCTCCCTACAGGTGTCCTGGTCCAGTTCCCTCTCTGTAGTAATGATAACAAAAATAATAATTGATAACACAGCCCAGACATATCCAGCCAGCATGTGCTGATTTTTGTACTGGCCATGGAGTGCTGACGTGATTTTCCCTGCTTTTTTTTATCTGCACGATTTTGATGTGTGTGCGTGTGCTCGCCTGTGCTCTTGGCTGCCTCGCTTGTGTGTAAGCCACTACTTTCCCACGTTGTGGAGTAGGGTCTCCCACAGGCCTCCCTCCATGTCCCCCTCTCTCTTCTCTCTTTCTTTGCTTCCCTCTCTCTCCCCTTCAGTCTCCCTCCTCCTCTCTCTCCCTTATCCTTCTCTCTCTCTCTCCTCCTCTCTGCACCTGTACTCGGCGCTCCAGCCCCAGCTGCTCCCATCTCAGCTCAGCGCTGTTGGCTGGAGCCCATGTTGCACTTGGCATGTCCTCTGAGACCCTGGGGCCACACTTGACGTGCGAGGGCCAGGCAGGCCCCCGCCCAGGCAGGCCCCCGCCCAGGCAAGGCTCCCGTGGCCAGGAGGAGCTGAGAGCAGGATGAGAGGAGGGCTGTGGGCCGGAGGAAGACCTGCCGAATTTTTGGGAGTAAAACGCTGACTCATTGTTAGGCCGACTGAGCAGGAGATTGAGGAAGACGTAAGCGGAAGAGGGGAGGAGATATTAAGAAAAGGAACAGATGTGCTGTTAAAGCAAATTTACGTAACTTTTAGAGCAAATCTTGGGAAAGATAAATACCAATACCCGAGCTTGGGCTCAAAGCGTCAGTATTTGAGGACCCGGGAATGTGACTCAACAGACAGCTTTCTCCAGTCACACTGTGTTGCTTTAAGACTTACTGTTAGTAAAGAGTCATAGTCTAGGGAACTTTGTCCACTTGACGGTTGATTTCAATTTATTTCAACTTCAGTCTTATTTTCAAAGTATGGAAATTGAGTTTGGCATGATTTCTATCAGTTGTGATAACACTGTACTCATCAAAGTAACTCCTAAGATCCAGGAACATGGGGACAATGCTACAAGATCTTGTTTAGATTAGGACTACCCTAAGAAACCATAAGCTTACATTTGGCCCACCAAATATTTGTAGTGAAAGAAACATTTAAAGATATAATATGTTGAATTTACCCATCGCTACTTCTGGAATAGGGATATTGGTGAACCAACTAAACCGAACATGAATAAAAATGTATCCACCCCAAACAGCCAGATTACTTTACTGTACATTAGCCATGAGCTAACAATAGCGAGCAGCAGCGCTCCCCAATTCTCCACTCATCAGAGATTCTAGACCTTTTCACACAGAGACTTTGCATTGTCAGGTTGATAAACAGGAGTTATCTCAAAAGTTACAAAGTAATATCTTAGCTATCCTCCTATCTGTAAACGACTCCAGAGCAAGACAATGTGACTCCTGGTGTTTATTCTCTAGAGAGTCAGGTCCTTCACCTGAATCTCTGGCCAGCTTTAGCAGATGAACAGCAGCTCTGCACCATTGATAGAGTCACCTAGTGGCAGAAGAGACATATTGTACTTTTAATGTTATTTTTTTAATTTATTTATTTTTTTGCTAATTTCGTTTCATTATTTGAGGTAAAATCACTTAGTATCTCAAATTAGTTATTTGTTATTTTTTCAGGATCTGAGCATGGTGGTGAGAGTGACACTGGGTACAAAGTCAGTCACTTGAGGGAAAGTCGCAACTCAAGGACCATTAATTGTCAGTTATGAACTTTCAGGGGAAAAAAAGTTTCAGCACCCTTGGTTCAGATGCTGAAATTGGTTCTACATAAGCTAACAATTCAGCCAAATCATTCAGTGTTAAAATAGAACGTAAGTCAGTCTCTAAAGTCTGAGGTAAGTTCACAGTGGATAGTTTGGCTCAAAATTATCTTGTCGCTCTTGTTTTCTCTTTCACTTTTGGGGTTTGTTTGAAATCTGCATGTCTGCTCAAATTCCTTTCACCTTCTGAGCATCGTCTTGAGCCCATTTCCAGATGTTAGCAATAAGGTTGTGTTACATTGTTATTATTGATCATAGGAATGATAACAAAATGATGATGAACTACCAAAATAAGACTTCACAACCTTACACTGAAGTTCTAGCAATATCTTCACTTAAAAACACATTTACCATAAAGTAGATACTGAAATGTTCTCACCTTTAAGCCATGTGAGTAGCCGTCACTCTTTAAATTTAGCACAATAGCATATATACAAAGGAGTGCTTTCTGACATGGGCTGCTGTTATGGCACCACAACTTGAGATCTCTTCAGTTAATGATGTGCCTGTTTGCTGTTAGAGAAACTATGAGTGTTTTCAGTGCATACAGGTCGTCACGTCCTACATACCCAAGCTTCTAGGGTGTTATTTTGTCGCTGGTTCCCCAAATTCCTATCAAGTATTAAATCTCACATCTCATGGCTGCTGCTGTGCCAAGTAGGATGTTTTGGTATAGCAGTACACACAGCTGCATTTCTGTGAAGCTTGTTATCATTTTCTTCTGAATTTCACAAACTATTGATTTTCCTTGTCTCATTAAAAGCCCAATGCCTTAATCACATATAAAAATATTTAAAATGTTTTGGCACCAGACTCCATGCAGGATTCCATAACTCCCAGCTGCTGCTTCTGCTGCTGCTATCCGTATGTGTCTACTACATATGTTTTCTGTATGTCCTTCTGTGATGTGAGAGTAGTCTGGCAGGGAAGAACGAGTACAGGGAGACGGATATTAAAAAAGTTTAGATTACTCTCTCCTCTTGTTAGCTTTCCCACTATTTCTCTTTCCTTGTCGTCGATCCGGCAGACATTCTCAGCCCTTCTCCCCCTGACCCAGGAGGGGGTATCACACACGCGGACTCGCAGACCTCTAAATCTACTCAGTGACAGCTCAGTCCCGCTCTGTCAGGGCCCAAAGAAAGAGAGGAAAATCTATGTTCGGGGCCAGAAGAAAGAGCAGAGGATATATGTCCCTGTGCTTTGTTTGGCAGCCCTGAGCTCAGATTCAATAGCAAGACATTAGTCAAGTGGTTGGCCAGCAGTCTATTGTGTAGTAATTGACCCTGATGAAGTGGTGGGCCTTTAATTTGGGAACGGTGTAAACGGTGTGAATTGATATCTTGGCTTATAATGTCCAAGCCTCTCCCTCCCGTCGCTTTTTGTATATATGTCATATATTGTTATTTAAATATACCAAATAAACCAAAACTAAACATTCCCTTTTTCCCCTCTGTTGCTTTGTTCATTTCCAGGTACCATTATCCTGTTCCTAAGATCTTCTATGTGCAGCTGTCTGTGGGGAGTCATGAGTTTATCGGAGAGGGACGCACCCGCCAAGCAGCCAGACACAGCGCTGCCATGAAGGCCCTGCAAGCCCTGCGCAATGAACCCATCCCTGAACGGCCACCACAGGTAAACACAAGCACTTACAAACAGAAAAGGCTTACTGTTAGTTGTCTAACAAGCACTCGGCGGCTTCCCCTCTGAGAATTCCTTACATCATATTAAGTACATTTCCATTACTGTAAAATCCTCTGCGTGAATGACCATTTAAGACAGATGAATGTTAACAATCTTTTATGTCTCACTTGTTTGGAACGATTATTGTTCACCTCGACCCTGTACCCTGTTTTCTTTAATAATCTAATGAAGGTCTGTGCACTGAAACATTGTTATTATGTTTTTACGATTGCAAATGAAGAGGACACTGTGCGGAAGCTTTTCGTTCTTTTTTGGTCAACCCCGAAAGTCTTCTCCTACGCACCTATCCATCCACAGATATGCATAGGTTTATTATGAATTATGAAACAAACAAACAAACCACTGGTCACTGGTTCAAATCCCGGCTCCCACCAGCTGCATGTTGAAGTGTCCTTGAGCAAAATACTGAACCCCAAATTGCTCCTGATGAGCAGTCGACACCTTGCATGGCAGCCTCCGCCATCAGTGTTTGAATGTGTGTGTGAATGGGTGAATGTAAAGCGCTTGAAAATGACTTTAAATTACTTACACAATGAAGCATTTTGTTGCAGATTAATTTTCATTATACGTGTATGAATGTGGGAACTGTCTGCACATGTTTGCACCTTATGAAACCTCCAGCCCCCGCACAAAGCTGTTTCCTTCCAGCCTGACGTCCTGTCATTCATTCTGTCCATAAAAGGTCACTCCACTCTCCACTTAAATTGTCCTCCAATCACTGCAGCCTCATCCTTTCAGCACTTCAGTCACCTTCCAACTGCTTTCACGCCACATGACTGTTCTCTACTCCCGCCCCTTCTACTTGGAACACTCTTCCCTTAATGAAATGTCAAAGGATTTGTGCTGCTGATCTGTTGATGCGCTCCCCAGAGGCTCTGTTAAAAGTGTAAAAGTGTTTTTTGCAGATAGTAAGATGAATGCATAACCAGATTGAATCCAAATCCACCTCGGCTCTAATTACTCTAATGCAGTCGCGACAGTTTAGTTTTCACCTGGCAGGAGTGCATATTCTCCTCATTTTGTCTTTATTCATTTTCACCTACTCCCAATGTCACTGTACCTTTCCAGAGAGTTTCCCCCCAGGCATGGCTGTTAACTGTTGTTATCATCTCCCACCGGAAATCAAATTACCCCATATCCTCACGGCCTGGCATCGCTGATGGTTATTCAAAACGCTTTGGCTCCTTTCACCTGCCTGACTCGCTGTCTTGTGGCGTCAGTCTCCATAAATGTGCTCTTTGTTTGCTGCTGCTTCTGAGTCTTGCTTTACAAATTGAGGCACATTGTGTCTACAGTATATGTTTGTCTTTCTGTCTCCACACGAGTGTGTGTGCGCTCTTGTTCATGTAAGTGTGTGGACGCCCTCAGGCTAAAGGTGTTCCTTGTCACCATGGGCTGTCAAACCGTTATTTTCAGGAAGACTGCGGGTAAATGGCAGTGATGTTTTAATTGTCTTGTGTTTATACACCGGTACAGCAACAATATGTAACCCAAGGAAACACGAAAAAACCTCACCCAACTTTACATGACTTCAGGCAATAAAGATTATATAATGAAACTGCTGACTAACTTTGAAATCCATGTCAGTTGGTTTCGATGTTGGTAATAATATTAGAATTAGGGTAATTAGGATATCTGATATCAAACAAGAGCACTTCCAGGAAGAGATTTTTAAATCTATTACCTTTTGTAATCAGGTTTTTTATGTTAGTTTGTCTACTGGGAGCCCCTTCTTTCCATCGTTTAATCTGGTAAACCTTTTCGCCCTCTTAGGAAATCAATTGCCCATGAACACAGTTGTGAATGTGAAGCCCTCTGTTCGCCCACAGTCGTTGTTCATTCACAGCAGCTCATTCAGGGTCAGAGTAAATGTCTCAAAGCGTAATATGGGTTCCTCGCCTGCTTACGCTTTTCCCAGAACTCTCTGTCTAGTACTTCTATAAGTGGAAGTCAGATTTAGCCCTCTATTTGTCTTTGTCACAGGAAGGTTGCGTATCTGCTTGGTCATTCAGTTTCCACGCTAATTCACTCCCACAGTCACATGCAGATGCTCACATCCCGGCAGCTTGTAAACGCAGCCATGAGAGGGGATTCACGCGATTAATCACACACATCACTGATAGTGGCAGGTGGGAGTATAACCATGAAAACCATGAATACATATATGTTCTAATGAAAGCAGTTCAGCGTAAAACAACCGATGATTCCCTTTGGACTCACCTTCTTGCATGTATAATATAAGAGGATATATGTCTCAGCACAAAGCACAGTGTGCACACACGTACACACCTCGCCCATGTGAGGTCTTTGGCCCGGTGCGGTAGGTGTGCATCTCGCCACGTGACCGCATTTCCTGTGAAATCCAAGAGATCTCGCTGCATGAATCATGCATCATATCAGGTCGCACAATGAGGCACGAGAAGGGAAGAAGCCCAAAGGGAAAGACCGCAGCCATTCAGACTTAATCAGACAAAGAGGTGGACATGAGAAGATAAAGATCGAGACAGCACTTTGCCTTCCCATAGACAATTGGCACCAAAAAGGTCCTCATTGTATGGCTGATGATATGATCTCTATGCCATGAACTCGGTTTCTTTATAAGCAGAAGGGACCAATGGCAGGACTATTCAGAAGTGAATGGAAATCAGTTCAAAAAGATTCAGTCTGCCTGGTCCATATTTAAACAACTAACTTAGTAATTAGAAACACAATCCAAGGCTCAAACCTGAGTCATCTGGTACTAAGTCCAGAATTACTTCATAGATTCATGGGCGGTAAATTTTGCGGATTGAGGAAAAGATGTCTTAAAATTTTTAACATAGCAATGTTCTTATGTCTGTCGGGATTAAAGGAAAATGTGTGATTATCCCAGTGAAACCTGCTGGTGCTTTCCACTGACTATCTTCAATCATTTTGGGTGGATCAGCTCAATGTTTCCAAGACAGTTCTTGATATTCACGAACAATAATTTGTCTATCTTGGAGCAGAGAGCTAATAAACAAATATTCTCATATTTAATGGACCACCTCTTTTAGAGACCGTCCTGTACAGACAGAGGACCACCAGTCATGTCCTGGGATACTGAGTTCCCAATCCCATATCAGATAAGGATCCTAGCCAGAAAACAGGCAGGCTTCTCGTTGCAGCAGCTTGGCCGACATCCACCCTGTAGGCGTCTTATTCTCGGGTTGATATATTACACAGTTTTGGGGTCACATTTTTTGTATTTGTTCATACTTTTAATCAGGCGAAAGAAACATTTCCATTTCCTTCCATCCGCTAAAAAAAAATCTTGCTTTAAACTCAAACATTTGCCATTGATCAGTAAATCAACTAAAAGGAAACATGGGATCTGACTATTGATCCAACTTGATAATAAAAATATCTGCACATGAAAGAACATTGTAGGACTCAAGCACGTTGTGTTCTCTACAGCTGAATATACTTCATTCATCTCTCGTGTGATTCATTATTGCTTTGGCTCAGACTGTTATGGCAAGATCATCTTACACCTCAGTCTGTTACAGCCCAACAGGCGAGCTTTGGTGATGCCATTTTAAATGAGTTAATTTCTTTAATGTAGCCATTTCCACAGATATCAAGACAGTTTACATTTAAATGGGTCAGCACTTCTCATTTGAGTTTAGGAAACCAGTAATGCTAGTTATATGAGCCTGCCCAACCTTAACATTTTTTTTTTTTTATATCAAATGTTAATGTGTCCTGGGTTGGACACTTTTTTGTTAACATTCTACTAAACATGTAATTTTAAATACCTATATGAATGATCCTGTAATTTTTTAAGTTGATGTAATTGTTTAAAAGTTAGGTCTTATTTCACACTTTTCAGTAGAGTAAAGTAAAGTCTTTCTTTAGTTTTGTCTTGCATAAGGCTTGTCCTAAGTCGGACACTCTAATCCTCTTTCACTCACTCTTTCCTCATGGAAAAAACATTGAGTGTTGCTGGTTTTATGGGGGTATTGAGTTTGTATGGAGTCTGCCAAATCAGCATCAGCGTCAACACATTTGGGAACATGCTTCCATCTTTCAAACTAAGATAACCTGCTTCAACAACTTCAAAATATTCAGTGAAGGTTCAAGCGGCGCAGGGAAATAAAGGACGCATTATGAATGAAGAAAGTGCATCGCTCATGTGTAACCATTTTGACTTGGATTTTTTTCCTACTTTTCCAGAGCCCAGAAGAAAAAGCGGAGACTGATGAGGGCAGCGATGCCAGCAAATCAGAGATCAGCCTGGTCTATGAAATTGCCCTGAAGAGGAACTTATCTGTCAATTTTGAGGTGAGGAAATGTTGACCATGAGTTAAAACATCGCATCACCAGACGCCCATGTGACGCCACTATTCATGTTCTTCCTGGACGTCTGCGCAGAATGAATGAAGATAAGACCGCGTAGATATGTGGTGTATGAGAAGTCATGATGTATTATGAGGTTGTCATAATGATGTAAGAATTACGAGAACTTAAAAACGAATCACAGTGATTGATACTCTGTCCCCTAATGATAATGAAATATGAAGTGCATAGGGACATGTGTGTTTACCCAGTTTTGCCTAATTTTCCTTCAGTGAACTCACTCATCGTAAAGAGTGTCAAAAGAATGTGCGCACAGGAAGTTTTCGATAGAGCACCGCCTTTTAAGGCTTGTGGAAATTCTCATGGTGTTAAGTTCAAAGTGTATAGGATTGACGTAGGACATCAGTATGGGTTCTGGTGTTGTGGTCTCATTGACTGGCGATGACTCAGCTGATAAGGGCCTAGTTTGTTTCCTGTAATCTTCAGCCTTTTGTACGGTCCTGCAAAACTAAATGAAGAGAGCTCGTATTAATCAAGCAGACCTTTTTCTAAGCCTGTATTTAACAAATGAGGTTCGAGTTCTATGTGATTTATTTGTCATTGTCATGCTGAGCCACCTTTTTATTTCTCTCTGGACATGACCCAGAAGCAGCCTTAGATCAGGCTGCATTAATATGTTTTGGGTTTTTTAGCTGCAGAGTTTGATAAAACTTTTATTTTTGCACTTTTTTGGACCTCACATAGTAGTTGCTAGATTGATAAATTAAACCTGTACAATTTAATGCAATCAAATAGATGACCCCAATAAATCACAAGGTCTGTTACACAAATTGGGCCTATACACACTTGTGTTTAATATTCACACCTAAGACAAAGTTTTATATGGCTTTTATGCTAATAAAATATAAAATATTTATTTTTTCCATAACTGAATAAACAAGCAATTTGAAGCTAGAAAGGTGGCATGGTCTGCCACATGTACACAAAGTAAAACAGTATGAATGTGTCCTTTTAAGGTCAGTTTGTTTATTAAGTTTGTTCTGTCATGAAAACAAAGAGTTTGTTTATTTAGTTTGTTTAGGCATAAAAATAAGTCAATGAAGCTATTTCTCTCCTGGTTAAGATTCCTTACCCAAAATACACAGTGCACCTTTAATGTCTTTATTCTATCACACATTTTATGTCCATTTCACCGTAATGTGCTGTCTTAATTGCCCTCCATTGTCTGCAGTATTACAGTACAACTGAATCCAAGAAAAAGTCAAAATTCAAACTTTGCCTTTAACATTTGTTTTGTTTAGCATTGTGATCCATCATGGTTTCTAACCACTTGGTCCTGTTGAGCGACAGACATAGAGTAATCGTGTCATCCCTTTAACAGCTCCTGATGAGAATCATTGAAGCAATCAATACAGAGCCATTGACATGAAAATACCAGTCCAGCTGCTCAATATCAAGCATTAAATTACGTCAATCTCAGTGCATTACATGTAAAGTATTTCCAGCTGGATATTGTCAGACCAAACTGACTTCAGTTCCATCTTCTACTCTCTCACGTGTGTTATTTGTCACAGACACCTGCAGCTGACTGTGACTGAGCTGTTTTACTCCAACATTTCCGAACCAATCAATCACTGTCATCTGCTGAGCAAAGTCTTGCAAATCCTAACAGCATCTAATCTTTTATTGTCGAAAAATGTTTTCTGCTGTGTAAAAAGCCCTAGTGTATAAGCTTCTTAAAAACCTGAGCAAAAGCGGTCATCAATTCAGTGGAAGTGGACAGCTGCAGCTACTCCTGAAGTGTGTGTGATGTTGATATTGAAACCCCAGGGCTTTGTGGATTCTTTGGGATTTTCCTTTTCACGTCAGTACATTCTTAGTCAGTTTAACACCCAGCATGTACTGACCATACGAGGAAATGAATCCAAAACCACCTTTGCACTTCTGTTTGTTTTGCTATCGTGGTTTCTGTTTGGTAAGAACATGTTCGTATTGACAGCTGCCTCTGAGAAAAGCTTCCCGCGGCAGAAGGTTGGCGACCTTGAGAAACTCAGCTGGGAGCTGCCCCGTGCTGCTACAATCCCCAACTGGATAAGATGAGACTCAACTGTCTTGATCTAGGAAGATTTCCTCTGGACCTTACAGGGAATTTGACCATTTCTCTCCTCTAACTTTTTCTAAATCCACAATGAAGTCTACTGTGTCCTTACATGAACTGCTTGATCCGTTCCCCTTGGCTTTCATCAAATCTCAGCTGACTCATCCAATATTCACTCCCTGATCGCCTGCCTCTTCTTCTACTGCACTCTGCAAGGTGCCAAAAACAAGGGAGGCTCAGTTTACTCTGCGTGCCCCCTCCCTTCCTCCACAGAATCCCTGCCTTCCACCTCTCCTACCATCACTCCCAAAAATCACACAGAGGGCTGTTGCGTATTGAGGCTAGGGGGACAGGCGGATAGCGGGTGAGAGGAAATAAGAGGCGAGGATGGAAGGAAGGGAGGGAGACTCCTCTCAGTCTGTTGACTTTGCTTGCTAATGAAAGTTTACACAACATTGGAAAAATTGATCATCCAATCCTCCCCTTCTTTGTTCTCAAAATGTGCTCATCAGAGCATGACATGGCGATCCTTCCTGGAACTGCTATTAATAATTTCAGCCAGCTAAATCTGGATTGATGTGATTCATCATGTGACGTGTCACTGTTAGCAATTCATTCATTTTCAGTCCTTCAAAATTGGAAGCTGACAGCGGCGGTTTTTAAGAGCAGACCACAACCACATTCCTCTACTTCTTTCCTCTTCTGCTCACTGTCACTCTGGAGACTGCCGTTCATTACTGCTGTCTGATGGGCAGTAAATCAGTAACCTCTCTCCACTTTGTCTTTCTTTCACTGCCCATCTACAGTTGATATTCTTTGACGATTGCACAAGTTTTTATTCGTGTTTGGCCTTTTCTGTGCTGTAAATGGATTTAAAGTAAGAAAAAGAGAATTCAGAGAGGCGACTGACAGATTTGATTGCGTTTATTCTCCCTGGTGCCATATCAAACTAAACTTTCCGAAGGCCAGGCTGTGTTCAGGCAATTATCCTCTCCCTCTCATGGCATAACATACCTTTCTCTCTCCCCCATACTCCTGACGGCTCTCCAGCAGATTCACTTTCATCCTCAATCAGTGCGTTGCATGCAATCTGCTCTCACACTGCCACTACACTGTGGCTGGATACCAAGTGTAAATAACTTGTGTCTCTGTGGGTCTTCTCTTGCCCACTGGGTCCATTACATTATACTTAAACAGAGTTTGGCCTGCCGTGTCACATCCCCTTTACCGTGTCTTCTTTGATGCGCCCAGAAGAAATGGCACACTCCCACACCCGCACTAACAGACGATCTCTTAAACTCACGCACACATGCACCCTACACAAAACCATAACGGTCATGTCTCATGTGAGCGCCTTTCACAAGCGGCCATGTTTTCACATCATCTCATCCCTGCTCTCACTGGGGCATGAAATTACCCGTGAGTCACCGCTCACTAGTGTCTGCTTTCCCATCCCTCTGCAACGATGAGGGTCGCCGCCACCCTGAGAGCCAGTTGGCTCATTTAATCCCCCCGTCAGGCAATATCAAACAGATGTCAGCATCAAAGAGGAACCAATCTATAAATCACAGCTTGTGTGTTGGATCAGAGGCTCCCTTTCCAAGGAGGACACAAGAGAAGAGGGTCCGAGCCAAGAACCACCCATCTTACAAGAAGCAGCTTCCTTCAGGGCTTGTCCATCCACCGCTCGTCACAAAAGAGCCTTTCTTCCCTCTACCAGTCCCCACCATTGTCCTACCGTGCTCCCATAGCCTCCTCTTCCAGAGTACCTGAGGTCTTGGATGCACGGATCCTCCCGACTGCTCAGGGTATTGATGTCACGATGAGAAGCCGAAGAGAAGGCCTCCCATGTTAGAGAAAAGATGAGATGAGGAGACAAGAGGAGAAGGGGATTGGGGGGGTGGGAAATCAACATTGAATTACCGAGTGTTTCCTGTGTACAACCCGATCCTTATAATCAGGTGGTAGACGGGTGTGTTTGTGTGTTTGTTTGCATGTATGTGTGTGTGGGTGTGCGTGTAAATGAATGGAAGTGCTGAAATCCCATCGGTGTGGCGCAGATCCCGTGTCGTCTGCCAGGAGACTGACTGCAGCTCGTCTGCCGCCATCCTGCGCCAAGAGTGTGTGACATGAGTGCGCAGACACACACTTGGTATCACACACTTTGTTGACTGCACCATATATCTATACAGGCCATGTTTATTTTTCTGCTTCCTTTCAGTTACTGCATGTTTTCACTTTAGATAGCACGAGGGAATCTCATCTCATTGCAAGACTTCATCCCATCCAGTCCATCACTCATTCTACCATAGCCTTACAAGTGTTTAGCGTGAGCAGAAAGGAAAGCAGACATGTTTAAAAGCCCAAAACCAAAGAGAATTGATTTGGTAACAAGTCAACTGGACCATTTGTGTCTGTAAAGGAAATTGTGTAACTTTAAATTATGTTAATCATTTAATCAGCCACAAGCAGATTTGTTTTCACAGGAACAAGTTTGTTGGTTGGTTGTTTTGTCCGCAGGATTGCACAAAAACTACTGAACGGTTTTCCACAAAACTTGGAGGATGAGTCTCATGAGCTCAGAATAGAGCCCTTAACCTTTGATGCAGATCCAGACACAGGAATGTTTCTCTGTCTTTAGCAATGAAACATTTTCGTTAATTACTTGAGGTGTAAAACAGCATCATTATCTGCTTTCTTCATCAGCAGAAAGTGTTATAAAGTTGGGTTTTGGGTTTCGTCTTCATAACGGCAGGTGAGCCGCATGTGGCGGAAGCTCATTGTTAATTATGTGACAGGTTAAAACCAATCAGAATCAGTGTTCCCAGGATGGATGTAACACCAGAGTGTAACACTCTGCAGAGCATGTTTGATTGACAGTTGATGGTAGGGGAATAGGGACAGCACATTATCTACTAGTTAATTGGTCGTGGATGTTGTCATACTCTCAGACGGATAAAAAAAAAAAAGAAATTAGCCTATTAAATGTTTAGCTGTACCTGGGTGACTCACCCAAGTAAAACGTGTGTGTGTGTGTGTGTGTGTGTGTTACATCTTAATCCAAAAGGTTTTGACTAGAATTGTCATCCACAGCACTATATAGGCTATACATATTTCATATGGAGCACTTTGACATTGATAATTGGCTTTTTCACTTTCTTTCCCCGATTAAGAGGACAAGATTAAAGCCACCTTTTGTTCACTAAGCTGGATTGCTTAGTTTAGCTCAAGGACTGGAATCATGTTCATTTAATTTTGTCGCAAACAACAACAACTATTTATGCCGATATTTTTCAGCATTTGGACAACAATTGGAAGTTGGTTTATGCTGGACTGGGACCAGTAACTATCCGCTGGTTGCCTGACAGACAAACAGAGGTTTGTAGTATGAATCAAACCAGGAATGTTGTGGTCACCCACCAGAATGCAAATATGTTTATTTCTTGGGCAGCTTACCATCTTGCTCAACCACATAAGTGGAATTGTAACACATGTTTATAAGAGCCTGTGATGGACACAGAATGAGTGAGTGAGTACAGCTGCATAACTGAGGACACCTGAAGAGGCTTCCCATCCTGCACATTAGACACGACAATTATCCCTTCATACTGCTAATAGATTGCCTTTTCTAAGTGACATAAGCTTAGCTGACCAGTGGCTGATTCCGAAGTGTCATCATCAGCACCGTTGACACAAAGTAAAAGGGTCAAGAATGGGATGCATCTAGTCCCACTGAATGTTGTAATGCACAAGAAGCTGACATGTTACATTTCCTTTTTCTAGTGATGAGCGAGACCAGAGCAGATCCCCTGGGTGGGAGTGAGTTTGACTGTTGGAGCTTGGAGAGCTACGTGTAGTGCTCCAAGGCTTCCTTACAGCACTCATCCATACATATACTTAAAGTCATTGTGCAGGAATGCTGACAGGATAACAGGTACATCGACAGCAAACATGAGGCTAGTGTCAGCCATGTTAAGATGAGTGTCCTGCAGTTATTTGACTATGAAGAAGTGTAAATATATCCTTATTATTTTGCCTTTTGACTGCAATTTCACAGCAATTGAATGATTTAAACCGCTCTATGTGCATTATATGTTTCAGCATTGATTGTTGTAGGAGTTATTGGCATCATTGTATAGTGTTTATGTCTGTTTTATTTGGTTTTTATCCACAAGACTTTGATAGTCATTGTCATTTTAGGATGTTTATTAAACAAGACACAAGTTTGTCGGGGTATAGTTATGTAGTGGTGGTGGAGGGGTTTGCCCACATTATCCTTTGTTCTCCTCAAGGTCTGGTATTAGTCTGTGTTGATGTGTGAAGCATTTGAGGAATGCTCAAGGTTCCGCTTATCAGTTTAATCTGTTTTATCGGTCGCTGGGTTCAAATGAACTGTTTCTTGATTGCATCTGATTGCTACAATTTGTGCTGTCTGCACCACAAATTGAGCTCAAATAAAGGAGAGCAGGAGCAAAAGAGAGAGAGAGAGAGAGAGAAAAAGAGGAGAGGGTGGGTTGGGGGGGTTTGAGAAAGTACATTTACAGACAGTGGCTAGAGGGAGAGCGAGCGATGGAGAAAGTCGGCGAGCCATTAGTCGAAAAAGGCGTCCGCATCAGCCGAACATGTACTGTTGGACTCAGTAAGTGTGTGAAACCTAATTCTTCCTCCAGCGTGTTTTCCTAAATAAGGTTGGGGAGAACCCCACCTGCTACACACACACACACACGCGCACTCACACACACACGCACTCACACACACACACTCACACACACACACTCTCACACACACACACACACAACACACACTCACACACTGTTCTCGGACTTCACAGGAAGTAGATGTGATTGCAGAAGCATGACCTAACGCCAGCCGGTGTTTGTTTTAGGTCTCCCAGGTGACCAGAGGCTAGAGGAAGGAAACTGAGCCCTCAACACTGGAGACTGTCATCTAGGAACATGTTCCTCTTCATGTGTGTGCTTGGACTTCAGTCTGCGTGTGTGTGTGTGTGTGTGCGCCCTTTGTATATGAATAACACACACATATGGGTGGGTAGCGCTGTGACCATCGAGAACAGATGTTTCGGACCACCTGGTTTAGCTGTTTGCAGAGTACGCTGCACACACTCCCTCACACATATCATGCAAAATCACTCAGATTTCGGTCTTTTGTACTGACGTGTCTGTCTGTGCAACAGCCCTGGTGCAAGACAGATGTAACTGGAAGTTACATTTACACAAGTCCCTCATTTCCAACCTGTCCATCCTGTATCTTTCCCCCAGGTGTTAAAGGAGAGCGGCCCCCCACACATGAAAAGCTTCCTGACCCGTGTCACCGTCGGAGAGTTCTCCGCTGAGGGCGAGGGCAACAGCAAGAAGCTCTCTAAGAAGCGTGCCGCTCTGTCCATCCTACAGGACCTGAAGAAGCTGCCCTTCATCCCCGCTGTGGAGAAACCCAAGACGCACTACAAGAAACGCACCAAGACCATCCTCAAGGTATTGCAGATGGGCTCCAGGCGTAGAGACATAATGTGTTCAAATGCGGAGTGCTTAAGACGCACTCAAGACACCTCGGAGTCATCTGAGTCATAATACACTCAGCTTGGCAGAATTATTCATTGTCACCATTTTCTGACTGAAACATTTGTAACAGTTGACAGCCCCAGTGCCACTCTCATTCAAAAACTGTGTGAAATACGATATTGCGAGATACTGTTCCAATTAATTTCCTGTGTCCTCCGTATCTTTTTCATCTAACCATTGCAGATGACCAATTTCCATTCACTCATATGCAGTACTGTTGTATATTATTGTCAGTATAGCTTAGTCAACAGGTGCAGATGATTGTTATAACATGATAAGAGAATGCTATAATTTTAATCAACCATTTTGTGTCTCATCGTTTTGTCCAAGACGGGACCAGACTATGGCCAGGGCATGAACCCGATCAGCCGTCTGGCCCAGATCCAGCAGGCCAAGAAGGAGAAGGAGCCCGAGTACCTGCTGCTCTCTGAAAGGGGGATGCCCCGACGCCGGGAGTTCATCATGCAGGTAAACAATTGTCTCGTTTGAAGTTCTCCTCATTTTCTCATCATTGTCTGTTTTCTTACTACTTGTACGCTGCTACACGGAACAAACTTTCCTTCAAGAGATTTGTTATAAGTTTTAGCTAACGTAGTCTAATCTAAATGAGGTGGGATTGAGATGGAGAAGGGTGAAAGGATGGGGATTATGTATTCAGAGGAAGAAGAGGAGCTTAACAGTCACATGCTGAAGTTCCCTCTCACATCGTGTCTACACAGCGTGAGCAGCAGCAAAGCCGTCTGTCCCCACGAAGGATGCGTTTAGGTGCAGAACTGGGTGTAGGTCACCAGCTGTTTGGCAACTCTTAAAGCTCAACACACGATCACTGTAGTGATGAGAGCAAAATAGATGTAACTCCTGTGTAAATATGCCGCAACGGACAAATCAAAGGATGAGTGAGTATTCTTGACAAGTGGAAGCTAAAGAGCAGGTATACTGCTGACTATATTTTTGATCAAGAAGACTAAAGGCAAGCCAATGGCAGAACAAGAAGAAACCTCCGTCTGTCTGGCGAAAGGCATTCAGCAGCAGCGTTATATAACCTCTTTACACTAGAACACGAGTTTCTTGGTTTTCTCCCGGGACTCTTATCTAGTTTCCGATTTCAGTCATGTGTGTTGTCCCAGTTCAGTCATGCATACAACTAACAAACCTCATGTTGTAGCAGGGGGCCGGAGACAGTTACTGTTCTTTCTGTTTTACGATGTATCTATTCTCGTTTAGCTAACATGTTCCTTGTGATCTCTCCCATTACTTTTGAGACTGAAGTACATCAAATATCAGAAACTTTAAGTCTTTTACTCAGTAACTATGCATATAGGTGACATTCCCTTTTACCAGTGGAATAATTAACATTATCCTTACTTTTATGACTGTAAGGAACTTTCTACATCACTGAATATTAATGATTAGTGTCCAAGCAAATGTCCACTTCCCACTCTCCACTACTTATCAAAGCTCAAAGATTTAAAATTTAGCTCTGGACCACTCTTTATGGAGTAAATGATTTATAATTCAATTGAAAATTCTCTTCTGTACTCTATTAGACACTTGGACATGCCTCTCACTTCACCGCCCCCCCCGGCTCTTCTCTCATCCTCCCAGTTCCCTCTTGAAAAGTTCTGTTAGATAGTCATCATTTTTATAGCGTGCATATTAAGCTCAGAATAGATTAACATCAGTCTTCACAGCCATGTTTTCCTTGATTGACCAGCCAACTGTTTTACACTACTAAATTGCCATTTCAAGCTGTTTTCGAGTAAAGAGAGCCCACTAACTGTCTTCTGGTACAGAAAGATATTAGAATGTGGTCTGTGTAGTAAGGAGCTCGTATTCATTAACAGAATAAAATGTCAGCTCTTGCGACCTTTAACCCTTAACTAAGTTATAGAGGATTTGCTGTTTATCACTAATCCAGTAAACGGAACAGCAGGGACTTTGTATGGAGAAAGATCCTCATCAGATACCGCAGTTGCAGTTTCAGAGCTGCTTGAGCTATTGGAGGTCATGCATAAAAGAACCACAACATGAAAACATGTTATCACATTTTATCGATCCATTCGTTACAGTTCAGATCTGGTACTAGCGCATTTCTCTCAGAGAAATCTCTCTCGTCTTTGGTTGGATCTTGGCATCCTGAATCTGGCATTGCCCAACTATTTTTATCACAATGATTTTACAGTTTACAGCTTTACAGTCAAAAGCTGCCGCGCTAGTCTTTTTTTAGTGCACTCACATGCATGATAATAATACAGTTTATGCAAAATTAGAGGACAAAAAATCACTGATTTCTTTTCCGATCCAATACCAAGTAAAACAGATACCGATATGATACCGATATGTTACCAAAAAGCCTAATAAAACGGCATTCAACAGTTTTAACATCCCAGGGAACTCCTGTCGTTCGAACATCAGCACAAATACTGAAACCTAGGCAGACATGAGTCAGTGACATCAATAAAAGTCACCAGTGGCTACATCCACTGTCTCTCTGTGTCTGGATAACTTGATTACTTCTGTTTCGCCTATCACCACATTCTGTATTGTTATTCAATCTCAGATGCTTAACAAGGTTTGTGATGTTGCCACAGTACGTCACAGACCTCACTTACACATCACATGCTGTTTTGAGGACAGCAAAACTCTGTACATGACAGCAGTTGCCATCAGTCATCATCATTCATTCTCTGTCAGAGGCACCTTACACATTAAGAGCCTGGTTCATGCATGACAAGTGGAAGTAACCCTGTTGGTGGTATAATACACATTTACCACAAATTTCTGAGCTTAGATATCGAGCTTTTGATATGAAAATCAATTCTAGAATAAAGGGATCGGGTGTATATTGATATATCTGTATTGATCCGCACACTACTAGTTCTACTGTTTGTTGTGAGTCGAGTGATAATTCGCCTGGGCTATTACAGGATTCAATGTTCAACATGTTTCTGATTATTATTGGCATCAGCATCTTTTTATCGAATTGTGAAAAATAATTTATCTAAAAAATGCACCTTCTTGGCTTGAAGTTTGCAGTCTGAAAGGTAGCTAGTAATTAAAGCAACTAAATGTTTGTATTTAAGTATAAAGAGCAAATTTTATGTGGAATTGCTACAGCAAGTAGCAGGAATTTGAAAGATTCAAGGGAAAATTCCAAATATCTCAAATTTGTACTTATGTACATTCTATCACTGTTGATATTAACACGTCATCTGAACAGTTATCAGATTTGATATTCAGCATGTATCTGAATATAGAAAGCATTTTTTTCCCCCAATGAAATAAAATAAATTATTTAATAATGTTCTTCTTTGGCTCTGATGCAGAATGCTGTCTGAAAAGGAACTTGTGTATTAAGTTATCAAACAAATTAAGCGAAAAAGTACAGTTAAAAAATTGGCAGAAAATGGAAATGCTTAAGTAAATGAAAAAAAAATATATGGTGAGTTCATAAGTAAATGTATTTATGATGATTGCAGAGAAGCTGCTTTGATTGGCCAACATAAATGTAAATACAGCTGTGCAAAACTTGCAGAGATTGGCAGTCTCGACATGGCAACTTCCTCAAGGGATGTTTATTCATGTTATTCTTAAACCGTTTATAGTCTTTGTCTGCAGAAATGCAAAAATATGCATTATCTAACTCGGAAGGACTGTTGCACAACATTTATAGTGGCACAATGAAGATTTAAAATTAGTTAATTTGTTTGTTTTTGTCTTGGTTGTTGTTTATTTTAGTTCATGTGTAAGTCCAGCCACGCTCAGCAGTCTGTTACATGCATAGCACAGCTGCTTAGGCCATCTTAATTTATGCGCAAAGTTTTAACTGCGCTTCTCTTTGTCTTTCTATTCCTACTCTTCTTTCTGTGTCCATCCCTCTCAGTCAAACTCTCGCTCTTTGTTTCTCTTTCCGTAATCCTCTTCTTTTGTAAGAAGTACAGAGCTTCTCTTAACATCGGTCAGTAACTCGGCCTCAAACCTATTCTCCATGCCTCTTTGATACACACATAAGGTCCTGTGTGTGTGTGTGTGTGTGTGTGTGTGTGTGTAGGTGTGTGTGTGTGTGTGTGTGTGTGTGTTATATCCTTTTGTGAAGTCCACTCGCTCTTCTAAAATTTCCACATTGTTTCCCTCAGTAAGTAGCCGGGCTGAAATGAGTCTCTGTTTTCTCCTCTTTTTCTTTCTGAACCCATCACCAGTTACAGGGAAAAGGCTCCCACAAGTTTTTACAAATTTTTTACAAATGACTGATTGTGTTTATTTTTAGGAATTTGGTGATTTATTAAGGCTTTGCGTCTTATTGTATGTTGTTGTGCGCCCATTTGAAGCATTCAGACGAGCACTTAGTGAGCATGTCAGACCGCTTTTAGCGAGTGCACCAAGGCCTCGCTGTTCACAGGCTTTGGCTCCGAGAATGTTATTTGTAGAGTGTAATTGTCTGTTTGCATAACATAACGACGTCTGATATTCTCTTGGAAATATCTGCTTACATTCTGTGTAGACAGATTTAATGTTTTGGGATCGCTGAAAAACAAACACTTCACTCGGAGGCCTTTTGTTGCGATGTAAAATCGCACGGCTGACTCGGCTCAAAGTGTTCTCGGCTGAAAAGGGAACGAAAGTGTGACAGGAAGCGGGAAGCAGTGAGAGAAGTGTTTTCATTCAGTGATTCACTGTTATATTATGTTTGTTTTCTGTTCAGCCATAATATTCATTGTTAGTCTGAAAGTAATATAAGTCCGGATGTCTTCAATCTCATGGCTTTCTGTGCATGCGTTTGCATCCGTGCACATGCAGGTGAAGGTGAATAACGAGGTTGCCACGGGAACAGGACCCAACAAGAAGGTGGCCAAGCGGAACGCAGCCGAGGCGATGCTCCTGCAGCTGGGTTACAAGGCCTCCACAGTCCCTCAGAACCCCACCGAGGTACAAACTCTACTTTCTTCTCCTGCTTACACCAACTTATATATTTCAAAGCCATTTATTTTTAGTGCTTAAGGTGTGGGTAGTTTGTATGTTTAGTGTGCTGTAACTGCTCTTCTGAGGGAAAGAAACTTGTGATCACAGGATTGCTTCTTTCAATTTCTTTCATTATCGATGAGGTATGAGCACAGTGATTCAAGGTGCCAGCCAGCGGAAATCAGCGTACTGGCACATAACAAAAAAATGGTTTGAATAGATATTGTTTCGGCTAAGGCAACAGTTGAGGTTAACCTGCCAGATAAACATCAGGCTATTAAGGAGTCAGGTCACACAAAAACTACTGAACAGATTTCAACAATACTGGGATGGAGGATGGTTCTCGGCCCAGAAAAGACCCCATTAACTTCCTAACTTCTTTTAACATTGCGTTTTTTGACATTTTCATTAATTTCTCAGGGAAAAATAAATCCTGATGAGGAAATATCTGGTGTATTGACGTAGTGGTATTAATGAGTGAGCAGGATTCAATGGCTCTAACATTAATTATTACGCCTCTGGGTTTTTTAACGTGAATTCATGTGACTCACAGTGTTAAATGTAAGTCACAGTTGATGCATAACACATACTATAGAGGGACCATAAAGTAAGTAGGCCATTGCAGGAGGTTATGCATGAGTGTTCCTACAAATGCAGAAACACACACACACTGAGGTGTATATAGGATGTCTTGCAATCAGTATTCCAGCCACGCTGGCAGCAGGGCAGCAGGCTACCTGTCCAGCTGTAAACTGAAGGATTACATAAAGAAATTCTCTGCAGCGCTCCTTTTCTGTCTACATGCTATCTGATCTGGACGGCATCGAGCAGGATTCAAAATATACAGATTCTCAGATTTATCACGAGTTCCAGTGCTGCTGACCTGTTACGCAACCTGTTCTTCTCCTCTGAACCGAATGTGTTTTGCAAGCAACCATTGATCTCCATCATCTTTATTCACCTCATTGGCTTTTGAGCTCAGGGGAGCAGATTCAGATAGAGATGATGTTACATAACCAGGCTTTCTGTAGAGAATTCATCGCTCCCAAGACAGCTCATTAGTTAGATATGTGCTGCTGCATATATCTTATTCAGACAGCAGTGCCATATAGCTAAAGGATGACACATTGCTCTTATCAGAATAACTGTGGACGTTTTCTACAGAGACAACCCACCACCCAACACACCTGAGGGAAAGAAAGGCAAAGATGTGGTGACGAAGGATGAACCATTCTTCTTCGATCCTTCTTTTCCTTTTTCGTCTTCTTATTCTTCTTCGTTTTCTTCTTTTTCTCCTTCTCCATCTTCTTTTCCTCTTCTTTCTTCTTCTTTTTCTCCTTCTTCTCCTTCTTCATCTTCTTCATGTTCTTCTTTGTCTTCTTTTCCTGATAATGCTCACCCACCTCCTTCTGCAGATATAATTTCACCCATTTGATAAATAACGGATGATATGAAGTTTTATAATATTAGATAATTAGGATAACATGACTCCCATTAATTTATCGGCCTGATATATTTTGTACATCCCTAATGGTAGCAAATGTCCTTGAAAGCGTGGAAACACTCCAGTTGCATGTGTCGACAAGTTATCAAATTAATTTTTGCGTCACTGCATGCTCTGTATGTAAGCCATTTTAAACTACCATGTTATGATGTCTAAGGTGTCACATAAATGAGAGTCTGCTGCACTGGAAATAAGCAGCCTTACTGTTTAAGCTGATTCCTGGCAAGAGGTGAGACCTTTTCTGGTAACACTCAACACCGAAATATTTAGACAAAAGGGAGTTAGTGGCTGATAGACGGCTCTGCATTGGAAAACATCTCTATTAGACCTCTCACTAGATCCTCAGACGACCCCGAGCTCTCTGGAATGATTAGACGGTGTTTGTTCAGCTAAGGTTGTCTCTCTTTAGATCTCTCTCTTCCTTTCCTGTTTCCCTTTCTGTTCGGAGCTCTGTTGTGCTACATTCCCACCGTGGGATTGTGGGTGATCTGTGGAAAAAAGTGTGAAGAGACTTGGGTGGGGGTTAAAACAAATGCAGGCCGGATTTGTTTACAGCCATGTCACACACATCAGAAATGATTTGTTTTTCAGTTTCACACACGTGTGTTTGTGGTTGTGTGTGTTTGTGCAAGCAGACACGCATACCACAGCAGAAGTACCACATTGAATAGGAGCCTTTTTTACTTACCAAACACTGACAACCCCCCTAATTAAGTAGCTGGCCTAGACAGACACTAGGCTCCTTAAGCATCCCCTCCTGTGAGCGTTCGTCTCTTTGTGGCCCAAACAGTAGGAAGGAACTCGTCTGACATGCGTGAAGAAGCTGTCTCTTCAAGAATCTACATCTCTCTTACCTCCCCCTTCTCTCCTTCTCTCCTTCTCTCCGCATCACTACAGATGGACAACAAAGGCTGGAACGGACAAAAGGCGTCATTTACCGAAGCGACAAGTAACAGTGAGTATCGGCACGTCTCCCCGTGTCTCTTTCCATTTCCTTCTCCTCCTCCTCTCCGGCTCTCCATTGCTCCCTCCATCCCGCAGGTGGTTTTAGCTGCCGAGATGGCCCGGCGTTTAATCTCTGTGACTGGTCAATGGGCTTCTGACTGTCAGCTTAATCGGCCGTGCGTCCTCGTGGGGAGCCTGCGAATTCAGGCTCATTCACACGGGCTTACAGGGCCGGCACACTGAGGCCCTCCGGGGAGTCCCCCCACTGCCTTCCTGTGCAGAAAAAAACCTAGCCTTTCACTCAGGATTAACACACAAGAACACTAGAGCGCGGATGCACACACACATACCCATAATCCTGCACACAGAGACGCAAAATGGTGTGGCAGGATATATGATGGTAAGATGTAATTTTTATATTTTATTTCTGAAACATCTTATCCTGAAGCAAGAATATCTCACGTAGCTGTATGTCTCTTTCAAGTACCAGCTGTAGACAAAATGAGATAACAAGCTTGTGAAAAAGTACTGGAACTTTGAAGAAACGTAATCATCAATACAAACTCCTCTACAAAGGTAGTTTAAATTACTGTATGTAAGACTTTATATAGTACTGCACTCTGTATTTTTATCAATTCCCCTTTGGATCAGCTCGTGGCTGCTGTTTGTCTTTATTGATTAGGTTTGCATTTCACCGCACATGATGCCGCGGGTTAAGAGGCAGCTCTCTTTTACTCCCTTTTGGCCAAAGCCAAGTGCTGGTTTGGAGCTGGTACCTTTTATGAACCGGTTTGCATTCCACTAGCAAGAGAGCCACCATAGAGTCAGATCACTCAGTCACTGTGTATGCCTCCAATTTCCCAGCATTGTTAGGAACAACTATGGTGAACTACATTGACTCTTTGCATGGGTTGTTCCTGGCTTTTGAATGCTTACATTGGCATCCAAACACGACTGGTCCTCGGACCACTGTTGCTTCGATTTGGTGTCCACAGATACAATTTTTGTTATTCTCCAGTGGAGAAGTCAAAACAAGCTACCGTGGCTCGGTTTTTTAAAATTGAGCTCATAAGCCGTTTTAGTTGGTCCTTGGTCCTGTTAACCTCGCCCCAGACCATGACTTTAGTGGTTCTATGTTCTAGACTAGCAAAGTGTAAGGACATTCCCATCCCATGTGCTTATGTTGTGTTTCAGACAACTCAAAAATGTCCAACCTCCGACCACAAAAAGTAAAGCTGGGAAATCCCAATGTTCGAAGTTGACTGGAACAAGGCATAAGTGCCAGTTAGCAAATATTATAATGCGCACACGCTAAACTAAGATGGTAAACATGGTTAATATTATACCAGCTAAACATCAGCATGATACCATTGTCCTTGTGAGCATAGAGCATGCTGAAGCTAGTTTAGATTATGCTACAGTGAATCAGATCCCCACTTGCTGACGTAAGCTGACGGCAACCTGTTTACTTAACAGGCATCTATTCAGGTGTATGTCAGATATGAAACCAGATGCAGTCATGAAAAGACAGCCTCCTTAGTCATCATCTCATTTGGAAAAAAAATCTATACCTGTGTACTTTTTTTAACTGTAGACAAACACAAAATAGTTTCATTACAGGATTTATAGTATGTATGAACTTACATGGGAATGTGATGGCCTTTTGTGACGTTTCATTTATAGCGGGGGATAGGTCTCATAACTAAAAAGCAGAAGGATGCAATTTTGTAGGAAACAGCTGCTCTCTATCAGCTGTATCTGTTGTCAAGTTGGCCGTCTTGTCTGTAATCAAAATAAAAACAATAAAAAAAGCCGTCTTCCCACCAAAGTCAAACATTATTTCGAGACTTGACATCTATTTTCAGTGTCTGGTTTCCAGAGTCTAGAGGCAATGTTATTTTTCCGTTTACTCCACATGGTGTGTGAGTTATTAGTTAATATTTATTACAGGTGTAAAAATGCAAAAATTCTGCGTCATGGTGTTGCTTAAGCTGATTTACGTGCATCGTAATATCTGAGCGTGATTTGTTGTGATGGCCCAGCTCGATAAAAGGACGCGCTGCAAGCAGTCTCACTCTGGATGCCAGCAAAGTAAATGCCAGCAGCTTGAGAAAGAGCAGTTTCTGGGACAAATGAACAGTGTGTGAGTTGTGGAGCAGCGGAGTGGAAAACAAACAGATAGCCTTATTAGATCTGAATGTGCTGTCGTCACACGGCCCTAATGGAGGCTTTTGGCAGGGCTTAGGTGCTCTGACATTGGGTATCCAGCTTCAGTCCGGAGAGGAGAATGAATGTGATGTTTCATCTTTCTTGTGTTGAAAAGTACTAAACAGATTGGTAAAGCTAATCACTCACTTTTGTGTTTGCTCATTGCTGGTTCAGATGAGGTCTGAGCCCTTGCCACAACTTATATAGCACTCACATGTGTGATTTAGTCCAATTTTCTAAAAGATATATCATCTAAATGATGTTTACAGATAAATGATTGTTCTCTCAGATAAACTATTTTGGTGGTTGTGGTTTCTATGGTAGCTCAAGCTCCAGGAGTTGCCCAATACCTCCAGAGCAGAGCCCCCTGGGAAACAAAGTCTGTTCCTATTGTTGGCTTGGAGCGTGCCTTTGGTCCGGTGCCATTCCCACTCATAGTTTATCTCACACTCAGCATGAGGCTTAACTATCTGCTAATTACCTCTTTAAAGTTGCCCAAACCACACAACACTCACATGACGCTAATGTCTGAATAATGTTTATTGCATAAACACCATTTACAACTCATTCAAACAGATACAGCTGGTCTCAGTTTTCTGTGTGTCTGCAAATGCTGAATGGAAGATGTTTCGGGTTTGTCCGTTGTTTTGATTGATGATGCAGTTTATTGAGTAGAAGTGGCAATAACGACATCGGTTTGCAGACCTCAGTGGCTTCAGAATTATTGGGACATCATTCATATGAAAAAATATGTAATTTCTGCTAAAATGTCTTTTTTTTTTTTTTTTAGAAAAAAAGTTGTTTGTCTTGAGTCATTATTGTGCAATCAAAGTGTAAAGCTAGTATCTCCTCCTTGTTGATGTTTTCACAGTCAGCTCTTGACAGACTTTACAAGTGTTTAAAATACTGAAGCTGTTACACAGCTAAGTTCCTTTTCCCTATTAAAAACATTTTACAGGGATTTTAAAGTTCAAGTGAACACCAGCTGACGGTCCGTTTTTTTTTGCTGACCTCCTTTGGATTAACTTCTCACCTTGCTAGAGAGCTGTAGACTTTACTCCTTTTTTGGCACTCATACTTGTTTTTGTACAATGCAACATCATTGTTGGCTGTGGTTACAGATGCAGCAGATTCAGATACAGGTATCCAGGTATTATTTAATAACTTTACAGTTCTAAACGTCAAGATTTCAGTCCTGGTTGTTTTTCAGCCATCTGAGGTTATTGGTGTGATGGTAGGGAAGGCAGTTCAGGAGAAAGATAGTTTATTGTTGAGTCTCATTCGCTTTGAGATCAATATTCGGCCCAAAACGCTACCCCAAAGTATCTTTGTTTGACATCGTGGGAATAAGACTCGACAAGCAGCCACTCCATCACAGATGTAACATAAGAAGAGCAAGTTATTCGAGTGGCTGACCACGGATCCACATATAACATCCTCTACGTCCCAAAATGCTTTTTTCCCCATTGACTAGCATTGCAATAGTCTAGAACTAGTCTAGTTAATTTAAGATTTTTTTCAACGGGTGCTGTCAGTGCCGCTGTTAATGCTCAAAGAGTGTTGGATCAAACCAAGTCAATGTATCAAACCCGCCCGACAGTAGATAAACAGTTGTGATTGGCTAGTCACAATCAGTCTGAATAGGATGGGGGCGGACACATCTGCAAGAGCAAATGTAACATGAATTTGCAGATTCCTCTAGTTTCCAGGCTACTATTGTAAAAGAAACAATGAAGACATTTTATTTAATTCAATGGGCGCCTTCCTGTAGTCTGGTATCCAGTTGTTATAATACATCCATGATTTGTTTACAGTGTGCCTTAACAAACTGTGGGCTGAGAGGATTCATATCGTCACATTGTCAACATCACCCATGATTGAATTTTGTCTTTTGCTTTATGGGAATTGCGTGCATCCATCGGCTATTGTCTTCTGTTTATTGTGAATCTCTTGCGCCTGGGTATGTCATTTAAATCCTGTGCGGGGAAGGCGAACCCGGCAGTAACCATAAAAACTACAACAAAGAATCGCTTACAGGATGCAATGAATAATGGGGTTTTTTTTCTGAAAAAAAAAGGTATGAAAACAATGGTGTTGTGAATTAACATCCAGGAACTGGGTTAGTTGTGTCATAGTGGCCGGTTGTACAAGAGCTAATGTACCAGCTGTCTACAGTGGTGTGATTAGCCAGCCATACACCACATAAAAGAGCATTGCTGCATTATCTACATTATGTAAGGCAAAGTGGAAGAAAATAGGTAAATGTGTCACAGGCTGTTTACTCATGGCTCTGTCCTTCCTTTCCGGCTCTTCCACATAAAACACACAAACCCCTCAAGCAACCCACAGACGCTCATTGTATTTGTGTGTGTGTGTGTGTGTGTGTGTGTGTGTATTGAAGTCCTGTCCTTTGCCCTGTGTGAGCCGTGGGATGCAGTGCTACAACAAACAGGGTAGCTTAGAAGACAGGAAGGGAGAGTAGAGAGAAAGAAGAAAAAGAAGTAAGAAGAGAGTGATTTTTCTCCCTTCTATCCCCATGGGTATTGCAGCAGGGCTTTTCACTCGAGTTGCCACATTTCATTTCCTGCTGTGCATATTTGTGTGTGCGTGGATGTGTGTCTGTGCGTCGTGTGCATGTGCGAGCTATGTGAGGGTCTTGCTCCACCGTGGTGATTTATAGCGGCGGGCTCCGGCCCTATCTGTTTTCGATCAGTCTCATGCTTGGCTCTGGCTTCCCTCCAGCGCTCCCCTGGCCCACCGGACGCCGAGTCTGGGTGGGACCCCTCCAAAAACTGCCTGGAACCAGCACCACAAACACACGCTCTCCCTTTCGCTCTTTCAATCCCCACTCCTCAGCCCTTACTCTGCTTCTCTTCTCCCCTCTCCAACTTCATGTACACAGTTTCACAATCCCTAACCCGACATCCTCACGCACAAACGCACTCTGTCACTCATACTTACTCTCTCTCTCTCTCTCTCTCTCTCTCTCTCTCTCTCTCTCTCTCTCTCTCTCTCTCTCTCTCTCTCCCTCTCCCCCCTCCGTTCCCTCTTTTGCTGTCACGCTCTCGCTTGCCATCAGCTGACACCGGCTTGAAGCACTCAATCACATGCAAACATGCAAACATCCTCACAGGCACGCCCACATACACTCCGGCAGACAATCACACACACTCATATGGATTGCATTCACTGCCTTTTCCCAGCCCCCCCCCCACCACCACCACCACCACCACCACCGGTTTTCTGTGTCCACAGCTGATGTCATGTTGGCTAACACCTTTCATTTTTTGCGATAGATTCAGAATGCACAGCCTGCGAGTTTTACTTGCGTAAATTCAAATTAAAGTTGTCATCATGATTGGGAGGAGGGGGGGAAAAACTGAGCAGTTGTGTCATTGCTGGCATGGGGCAGTTTGTTGTAGTATGAGTAATAAGTCCTGGATTTCATTGCTGTTTCCTTCGGCTTCTCTGCTCTTCTGGAAAGGAACGCAAACTTCATTGTTCATAATGGGAAATACTGTCTGCAGGTTCCCAGAAACCTTAGACCGAGTGTCTGTCCCTGTATGTGTGTATCTATGTGTGATGGTAATGTTAACTCAAACAGGAAGTGGCCTGTCAGTCATGCGCTCACTCCAGCGCTTTCTCCCAGCTGTTGGTCCGTACGCACACACAAACAAGCACACACAGACAAAAGCCCTGACACACACACGCACACACAGCTGGTCTTCCTGTCTCTGGTGACCTTGGCTGGGCTTCGGAGGCTCCGCATGGTTTTCACATCCACTCATCTCCACCTCGCCTTCCATCTGAACTGGTTCCCAGCTCATCTCTCTTTATCCTTTCTCTCCCTTCGTCTTCCTTCACATCTCATTTTCTTTCCACTCACTTTCACCTCAACCGCAAAGTGATGAAAGTGTTGAACCTAAACCGGTCAGTGTTTCCCGCTTCCACCTGTCACGACAATTTCGGGACAGTGATGTCAGAGTGAATGAAGCCAACATAAACGACTGAGATTTGTCCAAATGGTCTGGATCGGAACACAGTCTTGGAGCGCTGTTGTGCTCAGCTGGACTGAAAAGTTGGTCAGAGGTGCCTCAGATCCAAATTGCTCCCTTCATTTCCCAGCGCCACCGAAAAATTCTCCCAAGAACCTTGATCTGAGACCCAACCTGCTTCCGAGATTCTCTTGGGTCTGCATTTCAAAGTGAAACAGGATGCCGCTTAGCTGACAGCGCTGTTTCCCATCAATGATGAAGTCATAGCGGCTCTGTTGATATTGGTAGATGCTCCGTTTGTGTCTGTGTGTTTGTGTTTGAGGAAGAGAAAGAGAGAGGCTGTGTGTCTGTTTCCCAGCAGAGACTTTGATAGTGCTCAGAGGTGCCAAACCACATGAAACTGTCATCTACGTTCAGTGATGGAATGCCAGTTTGGGAGCCAGCACACACGCTTGTCACACACACACACACACACACACACACACACACACACACACACACACACACACACACACACCCTGGCATTGTTGGGTAGCGAGAGACAGAGGAATGTGTCTGCAAATCATTTCAATGGTCAATAATGAGAATCATAGCACCCCTTTTTCTCTCTTCTCTCTCTTCTTTCTCCCTTGAACAACTTCAGCCCAGAAGGGTCTGCTCCATCTCAGCCCCGATGTCTACCAGGAGATGGAGGCTAGCAGGAAGCAGGGGGGCAATGCTCCAGGCCCCGGCGGCAGCAGCGGTGGCTCCGTCAACTACATGGCATCCAAAGACATGGGGCCCTGCTCCGCACCGCTGCCCCCAGGACACCCTCCGTACTACAGTGGCTCAGCCTCCTCTCCCAGCCCAACCGCTACAATGGCTAGGGAGCTGCTGCTTAACGGTCAGTCACCCACGGCCGACGCCTCCCTGACCATGAAGGGGAAGAACCCGGCCCTCGCCTGCGGCGTCTCGGTGCAGCCTGCACAGCAGCTGGACTACCTGGCTCGCATCCAGGGCTTCCAGGTAAGAAACTTCAGGGGTGTATTTATATTCAGACTGGTAGGAAGTAAACTGCTGAGAACTGGAAACACAGCAAGATTACCAGGTTAGGCAAACTTATTTGTCAAAAGAAAACCATTGTGAATGTAAATTTACACTTTGTCACCATTTTACAACTGTTTCCTAGTTAAGAGTTGACAAATATCAATTGGAGCCCTGAAACACCAAATGTCGGGACTGTTGGTGAGCATCTGTGGCATAAGTAGTTGTGATGTGTCATCAGCAACACTGGCTGAGATAACTGCAGCTACTACAGTCACTGTGGTGATATACTTTGTTTGGAGTATGAATTCAACAGGTGGCCAATTCATACATATTGCACCTTTACACTACTTCGAAGCAAAAGTATGATGTGATCGATCTGACCTGAATTGGACAGATCCTGATGTATCTAATTTTATCAATATCGTTGCGAGGTGATTGTTCAAACAGTAGCTTACTCGCTCATTAAACGTTATCTTTGTTGTGTGAAGTTGCATCACTGCGTAATTCCCTGAAGCTTAAGACCTCTGATGTTGTATTGCACCAAAATGTAGATATTTCTTCTCATGTTAGGGGGGCTGCTTTTAATTTCAAGCATGGATGGGCACCTCTGCCGGTAAACAGTGCCTACTGTAGTTGTCTATACTCACAGTTTTCCTGTGCATTTATTCATAAATAGCAGTATTTTGTGTTTAATCACTCATCTGATATCGTGTTTCCTTCCTCAGATCTCAGCAATATACTCACAAAAGTAATCTTAAATTACTAATAATGATATTATAACTGGAAGAGAATTGATAGAAAATTAAGAAGGTGAGACTTTAGTTGTAATAAATCAGAATTTTCCTGTAAGGTAGTTGGTGTATGGTGGTGTGGTAGTGCTTTGTTTCTTCTGGTATAAAGCCCTGTCGAGGACGCCTCCCTGCTGATAGGCGTGCAATTGTTTCAGATTTCACATTTATTTCATTTGTGGAATGTGGGCTTGTATTTCATTTTAACTGCCATCAATTAGGTAATAAAAGTCATAATTTAAACTTGGTTAAAGTATGAGACACCCTGTGGTACAGTAAGCACACACGCTAAAGTGACGGCACAGATGTTAGCGTGACCATGCATAAATATAACCACACACACACACGCGCACACGCTTGCACACACACTTTCCTGTCCTGATTCATCTACCTCTTGGCCATTGCTGTAAATAAGAATGTCCTGCTCAACCTGTGTGGTTATAAAGCAGAAAACACACACACATACACACACACACGTACACACACACACACACACACACACACACACACACACACACTCATCACTTCAAACCTCTCCACTTAAGAGATGCAGGCTTTCTGTGTTTAAAACATGTGCTTAGAAAACCCCTCTCCTAGAAGAAGAGGGCACTGAAAGTGGTGCTCGAACAGAACAAGTGGACTCGTGTGGAGTCTCGATAACACACTATCCGTTTTCTGTCTCTCACTGTGGACACTATTGGCAGGCGATGGATTTAGAGCTGGAACTAAACCTCACAGGTGCTTCTGACATTACCAGACTGGACACACACACGCAGAACAGAAACACACACTCGCTGTTAGCACTCTGAGGACTGCCCAGTGCCTTTTTTTAATCAGTGCCGGCTGATCTGCAGTACATACCATGCCACTGATACCAGTGCCTGTTCATTTAAGCTGCAGATGCTTTTTATCAGTTTGAGCGAAAACATTTTATCTTAACCTGCTGAGGGTTCCTTTGAAAGGCCTTTGTTATTGCTCTGAGCCTTCCTGTGTGTGTGTAACCTGAGAGAGCTCTGCTGCCTGGCCAAGCCCAAACACACTTGTACATATGCGCACACACACACACATACACACACACACACACACACACACACACACACACACACACACGCATGCACACACACATGCACACACAGCAGGTTCTGTTTAGTGGTAATGGAAGAGTTGGGCTAAGCCTGTGTGTGAAGTTTAAGTCCTTGTCGTTCTCATAGAGTACAAACCATATTGCATAAATATGAGTGAATTCACTGTCTGTGCGTCTTCTGCATGCATTTATCTGAGTGAACACACACAAAGCACTACATGGATATTTCCGTGTGTGTGCGTGTGTGTGTGCGTGTGTGTGTGTGTGTGTGTGTGTGTGTGTGTGTGTGTGTGTTTCTTTAGCAAGGAAATCAGGCTGTAATTGAGACGTGCAGACAATATGTGTTCTATTGAGGGAATGTTTCATATCATGCGGGTTTGTAATGAGAACCTCTGGTCGCCTACAAAGCCATGTTAGGCAGACCTTTTAAGGCTTATGTATTCTTACGTGTTTTTGTGGGCTAAACCACCACAGATTTCAAATGTTTTTGCCAAAAAATGCACTTGTCTGCTTTTCCACTGCGCACGTCATGCGCCGCTTTGTGTCGAGCCGGCCACACTCGACAAAAAATGAGCGCTAACGACCGCCGTAAGTAATTTTTTAAAAGTAATTTGATAATAATCTCCTTGTCTGATTAGTAACTTTGTTTTTGTAATGTAATTATGTTATCCAAGTGAGCGGATTACACTGACCAGCCAACACTGGATTAAAGCAGCTAAGTAAGTACCGAAGACATTCTCATAGTGTCTGTTTCATCCATCCAGCTCCACAGACAAAGGCCCGGGCCTACCTGCTAAGCCCTTCTTTTGATTTGATTGGAAAATAGCCTCTGGTGGAAGCTCTGACTGGATAACCAACAGTGTGTTGTACTCGTGCCAGCTTGGAGAAAGGATGCTGGCACTTACTCTGGCGTATTTGTATGTATGTGTGCGTGTGTGTATTTCCTATTAATTTGGCTGGTGTGTTGTTGGCACGGCGGGTATGTGCGCTGGAAGTAGGGCAGAAACAAAGAGGCGGGAGGTAATAGACAACACATGGACCAAGGATGAAGTACTGAGTAAGAGCCACGTAACAGATTCTCCCTTTTATTCTTTTTCCCGTCTTTTCTGTCCTTGCTGTCTTTCATCATCTCTACCTCATCTGATCGCTTCCTCTTTTCTTATTTCTTCCTCTTTGCATCCACAAAACTCTCACCATTTGAAGAAGTTGAAGGGTTTGACCCCGGCATTGCAGTCACCAGCTGCCCATTTATTCTGCCATCACATTACTTAATAGAGTCATCACCGACCGCCGTCGCTTCGCATTATTAACTATAACTTCCCTTTTGGGCAAGCAGCAGATTTTTATATAGAAGATCAACGATTGATGGAAATCTAATGATTTTTTTTTCCCATGATACACACCTGGACTGAGACAAATCTTCCGCTTCAGAGCTGATTTATTCCCTCTCATCCCTTCACAGTGGTCTGTGCGCACGTTATTTTTCCAACCTGCTCGGTTCTTGGAAGACTGGAGTGTTTATCAGAGCCGCTCTCTCTGTTTGTCCGTGTCTGAATGCGAACCGGCAGAGTGATTCTGTGGATGAGCGAGTTAATGAAGAAGAGGGGAGTGAAAGGGGCAGAGAGAGAAAGGAAGTGTGGATGAAAGACCGTGTGTGTGTGTGTGTGTGTGTGTGTGTGTGTGTGTGTGTGTGTGTGTGTGTGTGTGTGTGTGTGTGTGTGTGACAGAGATCACATGCTGCTTTTATTTGTGGACCAATACTGAGAAGGGATTTAAAGACAAAGATAATCTTAGTTTATCTTTGGTTCTCTTTGTGAGTCATAGTTTTCTTTTTAAACCAGATTTATGATTTGGATTAGTGGACCTAATTTGTTTACATCCATAACTTGAGTAATAAAACATGCTTTCATCCAAAGTGACACGCAGTGGTTGGTTCAGCACCAGGGTGTGAAAACCCAAATTCTAAAATGAGACTATGTAACTTTGCTGAACAGCAGTCACTGTGGCTACAAGTTAATGCGCTTTTCTTAGCAATTAGCATTAACGCTAAATTGTGTTATACCCCTTTCACACTGAACATCTGGCTTTTGTCTTCAATGGGAAAGAGTACAATGCTATGACGCACACTGAAGTTAAGGACGTTGGCGCGTAAATTGTTTTCCATTCGTCTCCGCTCAAGCAGCACTCCAACATTTTGAAGTCAGCAAGTTTTGAAGAGAGACTGAAGTAAAAAAGATGTAAAAAACGTAATTGTCAGTGGCCTCCATGTTGCTTTCTACTCTACCCTGAAGATTACTGCATGTTCCTGATGTCAAGTGTGATACACCAGAAGTAAAAAACAGAAAGGCAAATTTGTTTACTCGCAGTTATATGGGAGTCAATCAGGTAAACGGGTAAAATAACAAACCCATATATAAATTAATTTTGGTGTAAAAATTAAAAAAGTCAGGGTTGTTGGAATTATTAGTCAAATATATTTCAAATGTTTAAGAAATAATAAAATAATAAAAAGTAAAATATTGCATATGTGCAATTAACATACAAATGAATCTCACTCTGAGTCGCATCACATTGTCCATTAGTTTGACAGAAAAGTGCAGGGACCGCTGAAATAAAACACTTGTGTAGCAATTCAAAAAAAACACTAATTTTGGGTTTAGAATAACATTTGTGAGGTAGCTAACTTAACGCTATGTAAACAGAATCTTACAACTGGTAGGTTGATAAAAACATTGTGTGTCCAGCTGATCTGCTCCCACAAATGGGCTTTTCTGTCTCAGTTACGATGTCTCTGGCCTTAAACACATGCGACATAAGATGCTTTTGTCACGTCTGATGAACGATAACATTTTCACGGCATGGCGTTCAGGGTGCTAACGTAACCTCTAATGTTAAAATATCCGTCCTCCTCATCTTACCTCTGTTTAAACTGAATTATAACTTTGCAAAAGTACATAGTAAATATTGATAATATCCTCACCTTCTTTCAAAAGTTACGTGGTCATTTTAAAACATGTCCACGATGACGACAATTCGATTTGACATTTAAATTGCATGTCACCCTGCCTTCTGGTTTACTGATCATATATTAGATGAACCTTGTGAAAACAGAGGTGCATACAGTAAAAAACAATATGACACAGAACAGGAAGCGTGTATCTCATTATTTTTGCTGAGCACAATACAATAAGCCATATTCCCACGTAACTGGCAGCTACAGTGAATATAGCACCTTTGTCAGCATGAATTAGAAATAACACCCCTCCTGAGGTTGTGCTGCTCTGGTTTTGCAAATGGAAACTATGACAGAACCACTTTGTGTATTGTGGCAGAGATTTAAAGCAGCCTGTGGAGTTTTGATGACCGGCATAAAGCGCAACCTGATAGACTAGTTTGTGTTATTTGAGTGTACGTGAAGTTATGTGGATAATTCTGAAGGGTGCATCCTATGAATGAGGGGTTAGATGTTAACTCTTAGTGACACAGGAAATTGCAACGTTTTATAAATTGTTAATATCCTCTTGCATATGGCGATCAGAGATACTGTACTGTAAACATCCCAGGTTGTGTCTGGAAGAGTTGAATGGTATCTACTGTGTCTATCAGTTCTGTCCACCTGCTAAATCCAAACGCAATAACACAGCAGAGATAGCGATCAGCTGAGCTATGTTATCTAGCCATGACAGGCTTAACTTGGGAGATGGATTTAGAGAGAAAAAGGGAGGGTTCCCGCACTCTTTGCTGTGCTGGAATCAGAACTTCTATGTTGGAAATCCCATGTTAATGAAAACACTATCCTTGGCGGGTGGCTGGTGTTGAAATCCATTCAGTACAGTTCCCAGGATTTCTCACACTTTCACGTTGTTTGTTCTTCTCTCTCTTTGCTTCCTTCTTTGGCCGTGTTGAAAACTCCTTCAGATGGTGCCGACTACACCTTGTACCCCGCCTGGCAGTTTTTGCCCTCTCTTTTTTTTTTTTTTTTTTAAAACCCTCCTCTTTTCCTGATCTCCGCTGCTGACTCTCATCTCTGTATCAACATCAAACGCCTGATCTGGTACAAACGTTCAAAGACTCTAACAGTTTGTTTCCAACTTCCTTGTCATCGTTTCATTCCTCTACTCTCTGTTTACTCTGGGATTTGCCTTAGAAAATACATTTTGGGATGGCTAATCCCACCACGTTTGATTTCTGCGGCAGCGTGATGGTTTCCAGCTGCGCTCCGCGGCATATTTGTGTGAAGAGCGATCTTCGAAAACAAGTTTTGTCGGTGGTATAAATCAGACCGTTAATGCTGTGCTGGCTCGGCGCACGGTCTCTCTGCTTACATGGTGGCCCTGTGTGTGCGTGTCGGTGCGTCTGCCTGCGTCTGTGCATGTTTGGCAAAACTGAGTGATGATGTTTTTTCACCACAATCAAGCCCATTTGCAAGTCTTTAAATCAAATACCCTCAAGTGCCAGCACAGCACATTGCAAATATGAATATGCAGCATAATCTTTTATTTATTTATTTATTTATTTATAACTTGCTTTTGTTCTTTGTGTTCTGATTGTATTGATCACATTTCAAGTAGTTCTCAACACAAGGCAGTGATAACAGCTGTGTGCCAGCATGGGCAGATGGAGGGTGTGTTAACCTGGCACTTTGAATGGAATTCAAACAGTTCTCTCTTTATTATCTGCACATTATCTCTTGCTGTAAAAACGGCTAGCCCGGCCCTGTCCAAAGATAAATAAATCCACTAGGCTTGGCAACCTCAGAGAAACATACACCCCCAGTGGAACCTCAAATTATAGTTTTCACACACGTTGTTGAATATATTACACAAAATAGCTTTAACATGGTAATCAGTGAGCTTTAAAGGCGCTGGTGGGAACATTTTCTGGTCCTTTTAACAGACCTGCGCTAGCTGTTTTTATGCTAAGCTGATGGTTCTAGCTTCAGTTTTAATGTACACATACAAGAGTGGTAAAAAAAAAAAAAAAAGAGTGCATACCCCCACGAAGACCAAAAATTCCCTTTAATCCATTCCAACCAAATATCAAATGAATTAGTTTAAATCCACTAGATCCAGATTTTTATTTGGCTCCACATCAATTTGTACTTAATCATAGATACCAGCTGTTTAGATATGCTTTTTTTCATCAATATCTATGAATCATTCCCTGCGAAATTAACAGAAGTGTTGAATAATGCCTAATCTTAAAAAAGAGAAAACACTTCCTGGATCCATCCCTTAATCCAGATCCACAACAAAAGTTAATTGGGTCTGTTATGGGTAGAGGCCTATCCTCCATCCAAGTTCTTTGGAAATCAGTTTTGTAGTTTTTCTGTAATGCTGCTGACAAACCAACCGACCCACACATTACATTGAATGAAAAACATATAACCTCCCTGATGAGGGGAATTTTTTCTCAAGAGAAAGAGGCAGCTCGAGGTGCAGGTGGATCAAGCCAATTAAGTAGCTTATAAGGATGACAGAAGACTTTTTACTATTTCTTACTATAAAACATACCCTCATCTTTTTACAGAAGAAATGAGGACAGCAAATTAAGTAGCACTAGGCAACTGTTCTGCCACAGTTTAGCGCATACTCTGCTACACTTGTGACACTAGCTACTTTTGGATTTATTACTTTTACACCCATCCCTGCTTTTGGCATTCTTGTATTGCCTCCAAAATAGACAGACACAGACAGAATCAACTCAGTGGAATTATCTGCTTCCTTGATTGGATTGCATAAGAAATGCGCAGAGTTTCTCTAGAAAATCTATTTGGGGAATTTTAGATAATGGCTTCCTTAGAGCTTGGACCTTTTTCTTTTGAGTTCTCTCGGGCAGAGTGCTCTCAAGGGTTTTAGAGTAGCAGCTTTGTTTGCCCTGAACCTCCTGCCATTTGGAGTAGTGAAAGGTATATTAACAGTGTGTTTTAAACACTCTTGACCCCTGATGTCCCGACTGAAGTGGCTCAGCTTGGACCTCTAATTGCTTCTCACGAACAATGACAGCGTCGCTCAGCTGAGGGGGCCTGTTTATTTTAGTAAAATAGGAGTTATTTCCGTGCTTTTTGACTTTCCTCTGCCTGCACTCGACTTATTCTGAAATCCTGCAGTGCTCGTGTTCTTTGGTTTTAACTGGAGTAACATGCCTAATAGGTATTTGTTTTTACAGTTACCTTGACAGCATTGTGTTTCACGGTCCTAATGATATGGAAATTTGCATCTAAGTCAGTTGTGTGTTTGCGTACTCACTTGTGTTCTCTTTGCTAGGTGTGCACATGCATATTTGTACACTTAACGTGAGTGCTATGACTGTGATTTGCTTTTTAGTTTGTGCATGTTCGCGTTTGTTCGAGTGAAGAGGAGCATTTGAAGAGGAGCGATCCAGCTTTAGAAGCCAGATGTCAGAGGTCGTTCCACATTAGTGCCGCCGATCAATCGCAGGCCTTGCGTAACTCTCCTGCTTCTTTGTCTCTAAAGGAAGTGGATTAGAGGCTGTTTTTTCTGAGTTGGGACCTGGGATGATTAGTTAGGCCTGTTTTAGAATGCATGCACTCACAGATCCATCCAAACACGCACTCAAAACAGACGGCCTGGATGAGCGAAAAGACGGTTTGCTTTTAAGATGCTCGTTATTTTAGTTTCCGACAAATCATCAGCAATTCAGATGACGCAACGCTCTTTGATGCTGGCAAATCAGGCAAGTGTCTTTCCTGCTTGCATGTCAGAGTCGATGGAAAATCCCCAAAGTAATCAGGGACTTTGACTATCTTTATCAACAAGCCACCAAGAAAGTATGACATCCATACTAGGCGAAATTTGGTGACATGCCAAATTTGCTGTTTTTTACGGAGAATTTGGCTGGTGGCTGGAGCAAGTCGTGTTTATTTGTATAGTCCAAAATCACATACAGTATGTCAGTGGGCATGAGAGGCTGATAACAGCAGTGTTCCCAGACCCATCTAAAGATCTGTGAGAGGAGAAGAAAAAAGAAAAGAAAAACTTGAGCACATAAGGAAACCAGACTAAGAGTGGAGTCCTTTGAGCCTGTTCTTATGCACAGCGATGCCTTGAATACAATGCTAACGTCGGCATGCTAACAAGCTCAGAGTAACTGAGCTAACGTGTTGTTGAAGTTTAGCAGGTATGATGTTTACCATGTTCATAGTCTTAGTCGTGTGTGTGAGCATTACTAATTAGCACTAAACACCAAGCACAGTTGAGGATGATGGGAAATGAAGCTTTGCAGACATTTGTTCAAATCAAGAAAGTCTTGACAAATTAAAAGAATTGACTGATGATGGTAACTGGACACATGAGCATATGAGAGTATTTCATGGCAATCCATGAATTGCGCATTTATTTCTAGTATAAGGATCTGGTACCTTAAGAAATAGCAGCAACTTTTTTATTACTCACACATCATTTGATTTGGTTACAGACTCCTTCTTTTTTTACCTTTCACAATAAGAGTCCCTGATATACCAGTATACACTGTGTAAATGCTTATAAGTGGTAGCTAAAATTTAGTCAGACATTTCAATAACAGGCAGGCAGTTCAGACTTTTAAAAGACAGAAATCGTAATCGGTTGTTGCTTCTCTAACAGTAATGGGATCATAAACCCGCTGTAAGATAACAGTACGTTAATCATCTGTAGACAAAAACACTCTCTAAATTCCTCAGACTGAATGCTTTCAGGCAAAAACATGCATAAAACACAGACTTCAAACGTCTTACTTGTAAAGCGTAGCTAAATAGTGTCTAATAATACATTTTGAATAACTTATGTAATAATTAATTCATTGTTGTTGGGTTACACAAGCTTCAACGGCTGTTCGAGACCTCCTGATCTTTGCCCCCTCATGGTCAAAGATACGTCGAAATTGGTAGTTTCCATCAACTGAACATACACACTGGTGTGCACATACACTCACACAGACAATGGGGGAAGTTTGAAATTACTAGAAATTTGATACATCCAAGCATATATCTCTTTACAATGAGAGACTGAGAGAGCGTCTGTTTCCTCCAGCGCCATGGAAGGGCCTCACCCTCGGCTGGAGTCCTGACAGCTCGCAATGGATGTACCGAGTGAAGTGCCTGCCGATCCGGCAGCATGATTACACAATACATCACAGGCTCCCATCCATAGGCCTTTATACGGCCTTCATGGACCAGAATAGTGGAAAGTTACACTTACAAACACAAAGATTCATATCGTAAAACATAGTCCTGTAGTTCTTCATACACTGTAAATTCAAAAGATTATGGAAGAAGCAGTATTTTCAGCACATTTTATACATTTTTTTAAAACTCCTTTTTGCCAAACAAGTATATTTTTACCCCTAAAGCGTCCCCCTCATCTGTTTTTTCTTCTCTTTCTCCTCAATGTTGAAGTCTGGAGAATTTATTAGAGATTAACTTGTCAGAGAAGGCTTTTTCCACAGCTCACTTTACTACATTCATCATTCATACACATAACAGATAGCATTCCACAATTTATCACTGTGGGCCCATCTCCTCATCAGCAGGTGTGTGTGTGTGTGTGTGTGTGTGTGTGTGTGTGTGTGTGTGTGTGTGTGTGTGTGTGTGTGTGTGTGTGTGTGTGTGTGTGTGTGTGTGTGTGTGTGTGTGTGTGTGTGTCTTTCTCCATGCACACCAGTATATATGTGTGTCTACTCATGTACTGTACGTTACATCACATATCTCTGTGTGCACATGTTCATGTCTCCATGGGTACGCTTTGATAGGGCCGCATCCTAATGGGCAGACATCCATTGCGTCTGGCTGGCTTGGACACACAGACACACACACTTCCACATATGATCATAACTCATTCAGAGAGACACACATTCACACACTCGCTCTGGAAGGTTTCAGTCACAGGTCGTATACAACCTGCATGTGCGCATACACGCGAGTTCAGCGTGTGTAGCCAACAGTGTAGGCTAAATAAGATGAACACACACTTTTTGTGTTGTTACATTTTCTGTCGATTAGGAAAACGTAACTACTTCAACCTTCTCAGCCAACAAAAATACACAGCAACAAACCAACACACACATTGTATATAAATTCGGCAGTTTCTGACGTCAACATGTTTTCAGCACATCTTCCTATGATATTATTTGTAATGGAAGTCATTCATCGATCTACAGAAGAATGTAAAATTGATTTGTGCATCTTGATTGTGGTATTCATTGTAACAAGTTCAACTTGTAATGGCTCAAAAAACATTATTACATTAAACATTAAACAACATTAAAAACATATATATATATATATATTTTTTTATTATGCCTGACTCACATTATCCGTTAAGATTGAAGTGCAGCCCATTTGTGCTGATGTAGCTAGAAGCTCTCTTACGTTCAGAGCTGTGTCCTTCCATACCTGCGAGCTCGCTTTTTTCATTAGCTCACTGACGTCAGAAAGCCATTGTGAATCAGTAATGTTCCTTCTGTCCTTTGTCCGATTATCTTCTTTCACTTCTTGTAGTTATTTGTGTCACTTATCAAGATGCCTGCAGCTGTCCTGGGCATAAGTAGGCCAGGCAACCGCATGCACACATAAACATGCGAATACACACATGCGTACCGAGTGAGAGCAGTGAGAAGTAGGGCAGACAAGTGTGCTGTATTACTGAAGCCCTTGGATCTCAGGAGCAGCTGGTCCCAGAGGAGCATCATGTCATAACAGTCCTGATTGCACAGCATTTAGGAATGCCTGCAGAGTTCACCTCTCAATGATGAGGGGTCACCAGTGATGTCATCACCACCCTTTCAAGATGCCCCCTCCTCAATTACACATCCTTGCATTAATTCCCCTTGCCATCCCCGTACAGCCGCGTGGGGTAATTTCCACAAATGCTCTGTGGTGGCAATTAGACATGCAAGATTTACTCTCAACCCAAGCCCTTCCCACTGTAAACTTGAGAGGCTTCAGTTGACTTTTGTGCTCTGACTGATGTTTTCCTGTATTTACTCTACGCTTTCCCTCTCTTCCAGGTGCAGTACAGTGATGCGCAGAGTGGTAAGGATTTCGTGACCTATCTGACCCTCTCCCCTGTGCAAATGACTTTCCACGGCACCGGGAGCACCCTCCAAGCCAGCCATGACCAGGTTTGTGTGTGAGAGTGTGTATATATGCATGTGAAGGGAGGGTGAGTGTCACACCTGCTACATGGTTTGTTGCATGTTGCCTACATAAATATCAAATATGGTAGATGAGATGAAGTCTACATAAGAAACTGAGGTTACGATGAATTGGTTTCAGTGAGCTGATTTTAACATACTGGTCACCAGGTATCAGCAGTTTGACTGTTGCATGAGGCTGGGTGCAAACATTTCATATAGTTTTGGGCTAATTCACAGAATTTTTCCAAGTAACAAGTTGATAATAAATTGAAATGTGTTTATTTATTATTTATTTATTCAAGTTACAGGACATACATTGGTATTATATATTAAATTGTTAAATTCATGCCAGGAAGTATTTTTTTTAAATTGATTTTAACCCTTAACCTTATATAGGGGGATGCAGCCTTTGTTGTGGATAGTTCACAGGAAGTCCTCCAGGTCACTTAGATTAAATTTCTATTCATCTCTTTAGTAGATCAATAGCCAGTACTTGATATTCAAGGCCAGTACTGATACTGTTACTTTAGAGTAATACAAATCTAATAATCAGTGTTGAGCAAGTTACTCAATAAGAGTAATGAGTTTCTCTTCACTTGATACTCCTTTAAAAAGTAATAATGTAACTGGTTACTTGGTTTCAAAAGTACTTAGTTGCATTGCTCGTTATCCTAATTTATTACTTTTACATAGGTATCAACTCCTCCACAACATAACTTACCTGGCAACAAGCTTCTTTAGATCTTGTCCACTTGACTTCGCTGTTCTGAAATCCAGTTCTGTTGTTTAGCTCCAGTGCATGCTGCTTCTGGCAGTAGACGCCTCAATTCAAGCAGCAGTGTGTGTGTTTTTTTGTTTTTGTTGATTTTTTTAAACAATAAAAAGTTTCACATTGCTGTGCTGGTGTATCACATGCTTCAGTAATTGATATGTTGCATTTTTTGTGGTTGAAGTTTGCAACAAACCACAGTATTCTTGTTTATAGCACTGGGTCAAACTTGTTGACACACACCTCTCTCCCTCATCCCCCATCCTTCAGATTTTTTGCTTGTAGCTAAACTGCCCAACTCCACATCATCATAAAACAGCCTTCCTTGAACAACAAACAAATTGTATTATGGCAATGCATTAATACTGCATTACTTAATATAGTAACTGTAATGTTACTATCAATTTTGAAATTGGAAAAGTAATAGTATTACATTGATATATTACTGAGTAATGTGTTACTGCTGAACTGTGCTAATGATATAATATCCAATATAATTTCTTTGTCACATTAACACATAAAGTAAACCAACATTTTGTAATAAAGAAATGTCTGGGTCAAGTAGGGCTGCACAATTAATTGAAGTACTATTGAAACAATATAGCCAAGTGTAATATCCAAATCGCAAGAAGCTGAAATTTGTGTCTGACAACACAGTGCTATAGCACGTACTGCAAGTAATAAGTTGATTGGAAATTTGAAAAACAGTAAATATTAATGTGCTTTTGAGTCATAACTATAAATAAAAACTCAATTAATGCTGCATTTTGTCCAAAAATACATTAGACAGCATTTTTGGCAAAGCAATAATGGTTGATGATACTAGACAGACTCTACTCTTCTTCTTATCCTGGTTCAGTGAAGTGTATCATATAGTGTGAGTATTTATATAGGGCATGTTGTGAGGAGACTTTGGCCTCACCCGCCAATTAAAAGAAAAGCGTTGGCTCCATGAGATTAATATTAATCAGCAGAACCACCTGTGATGATCACCTCTCAGTGTATTTCTTCTTAATAAGCCTCTGTGACGCCCAAACACAACCACCAATTTCGTATCTCATATCTTGAGAGTACCTCTACAACTTGTGGTGTCACCCATCTTTGTCTCTCCCTCCCTCTCTGGTTTTCTCACTCACTCTCTCTCACATACTCCCCGTATTCAGAAGGAGGCTCTTTGTCTTGTGTTGCCCAAGCAGAAAACCAGTTGCTTACATTCTATCATCTAAACATAGGACGCCCCTTTATTCAGCAGCCTTCAAAGCTTTAATAAAGGGCCGACCCGGGCCCTGAATGGGACAGCTGACGGGGGCTAGTGCCGCCACCGCTAACTGAGAGCCAAGCCAATATAGGCCAGGCAGGTCTGCGTCCTCGGGACCTGTTGTTGCCAGGAGCACTGGGGCATGACCGACTGTTAGAGAAGGCCTTTCTTCTTCTCTTCTCAGTACAGTGAGGAGTACGACCACAAAGGGAGCACCTAACAATAAGGGGTCACCCTCAGCAGCCCCCCAAACCCAAACACTTGTTGAACAAAGTAGGGCTGAAGGCGTCATACATTTGGTTCGATAGCGATGTTGCGTGGACGCTGGCAGCTGTGAGGATGGATCGGTTGTTAATAGGACCCATAGAGCTACCTGTAAGTCAAGGGAATTGGCCTCAAACATCCTGTTGCACATGTTCAGATCAATCCATCAGTTCAACAGAGCTCCACGTGTTTCCTGTGCCACGTGTTGGCCTTGGCACCCATGCACACAAACATACACCTTGCACTTTTATCTGTGTAATTAGACATTGTAAATCTGATGAGATTGAGCAGGGGGGATCTCTTGGCTAAGAGGTGATAAAAACCTTTCCTGGAGCATGTCTCGCACACAAATTGCATGGTAACATGTGGAGACTCCTGTGCGTTTGGTTCTGCATCTGTGTGGGAATTTCCCTTTCCGTTATCAGCGCTGTCAGGGAGGTTTATGTCAGGTAGACCAGAGTTATTGATAACGATCAACAGCCAAAGGAAATCCTCTGCACACCTCTCTGCCCATGATGTATGAAGGAAAAGATGTATAGGATATGGGCTGCAGTTCCAGATTAGTGGCAGAAGTAATAACTGTTGGCAAAACAGCACTTGATGAAAAGTAAGCAAGATGTGGATTAATTTACTGTCGTTAGAAATGTAGGAGTTTGATTTACAGGTTGGTGACTCTTTGTTGTTTGCAAACACTAACAGGCATTACTGTCATTTGTGCGTTAATTGATTACTTGTGTGTTGTAATTGTTTTATTGTGTACTATTGTGGTTTTGTCTACATTTGGCAACACAAAGCTTTGTTTTAGCCTTTGTTGTTGGTCTCAGAGGTGTTATCAACACATGCTGCGCTGTAAATCCGAATTAAAAAATGTCAGTTACTGATCATCGGATTTAAGTAGCCTCCAAACAAGTATAAAACAATGAGTTGCAGGGAAAGTGCACACATGGTGTCAAACTTCTTACTTATTGTTAGAGATCAGAGAATGGATGTAATCTGATCAGTTAATCAGCTGTAAAACAAAAGCAGTAAGCATGCTCACTATGAGTAATGCTTGTTATTTTGGTTAAAACAAAAAAGCATGCTCTCTCCCACCTCTGTGCTCCTGGCTCTTTCTCTGCCTGCTAACCATTCATTATCACCATTAGTTAATGTCCAAGGCTCGATCTTTGTTGCCTGTCATACCCCTTTTTATCTGCATGTTTCCTGTCTCTAAACTGACTGAGACAGAAGCAAAACTTAACACATGTCTTGGCTATTAATGACTTTAGGAATTAGTACATCCATTGCTAGAAACCATGTGTAGCACTGTCCAATCAAAGACAATCAACTGTGTAAACACAAAAGTCACAGTAGTATTACATACGGTAGCATAACTTTCACAACTGAAAGCTAGGCTAGATTAAATTCATGCTAATGCAACTAGCTCCTGTTGCAGTTAAGTTAAGGCCATCAGCCACGTGGTGTTTTGTGTACATTTGTGTTTAATAATGTTTCAGATGAGTTTGGATATAAATGGAGTTATGTATCTTTAATGCACTGGCTCAGATGTGAACAGTGAAGGACAACTAACTACCTGTTGAGGGTGCAGAGTTGGTTATCTCAGGGTAAAACCTTGAGGGTAAAGCCTTCTGTTTTACAGTAAACATTAATGATTGAGAGCAGAAGTGTTGTCAGTGAAACCTTTACAATGGTCTGCTCTTTATCAATAGGTGCAAACACACACACACACACACACACACACACACACACACACACACACACACACACACACACACACACACACACACACACACACACACACAGAAGCACCCACACATAAACACATCACAGTTCTTAGTTGCCAGAATCCTTGGCCTTGTGTAGACATTCCTGGAGGGCCTGTATGTGTGAGAGATATACAGCTGAGTGCTCTTTCTGACCTTATGTGCCATCTACTTGGTGCCATCTGCCAAACACATGTGAGCCCGTAGGCTGTGACGCTCGCCTAGACTCGCCTAGAGCCAAAAATGTTTGTCAACATGTTCTCCACGTGAGCTCTAAATGACAGTATGTTTAGTTAGTATCTTAAACCAAGTAGACGAGAAGGACAAAACACAGCGTTGACAGGGTTTTTGCACTGTGCAAACAATATGTTTAACCCTGCTCACAGCCTCAGACTCATGAACTCAGCTCCCATATTCAGCTGTAGGTTTATTTTTAGGTGACCTCTTGTTTGAAGCACCCTCAAATGTACAGCTACGGGTTACTACTTGCTCCCTGCTCAAACTATCTCAAGGTCACATCAGCTTTGCTCAGTTAAATCTGCACTCGCTCAAATTGATCTGTGAGCTGCAAGACCAAATTGAAAGCCCTCGCACTGGGATATATATTTAGACGTATTTTTCCGACAGGACTACATGCTTTTTAGACAGGCTGATTTCTGTGTTTGTTCTGCAGAGCTGAAGTAACTCTCTGGCAGTCCCTCCATGGCGGCAGTGGGACACCAGGGGGGCCGAGGCCCACTGAGCTGTGTGTGAGGTGTCGCTGGTCCAACATGAGCGGCCCGCAATCGAAGATGACAGGGTGACTGTTGTCTGCCACCAGACGCTGTGTGCGTTTGTGTGTGTGTATGGGGTGGCTTTGCGTGCAGTAATGTCCTCAGCTGAGCCACCCCAGGCCCCGGGGGCCCTGTCTCCCAGATTGTCAGCTGTGGCTGCTTGGATTTCCTGCAGCAAGAGCACATTTTGGCTGATTTGATCCGACGTGTTAAACACAGTGGATCAGGATTAAAATGTGTTGTAGACATGCTTTCAGGTAATGAGGCCTATTTTTTAATATTTTTTTTTCTAGATTTATTTCATGTAATTATACCAGGCCTGCCAGATGTAATTTGTCCCTTTTCTATGTGCATTTTGTAATTTAGCTCAGGAAAGGTTAGGTTTTCCAATAACTGCCTATGAGCTGAGATGATTTTCCTTGTGGGAAGGCCTTTCACCTTACTGCAGCACCATTTGGTCACATGCTTGCTCTCTTGACTGTTTTTTTATCTTACACCAGAATCACCATCACACAAAAATAACCATGCCATTGGGTTACTCAGTCCTCCCTATAGAAACAAAACTCTCAAATTAATTGGGCTTCTGACCTTGTCCATGGTATGTGGAATTTGCTGCAAGCAGAGTTGTGATGAGGAAACAAAAGGATGAAGGGCTGTAGGGGAGTGATAATGAGGAGCAGTGGTGAGGAGGACATTTGTTTACATTTTGCCAGCATTCCTGACTTGATTCCTTTGACAAAAAATGAGAGAGCAAAAGAGTGACAGTGGGAGAGCATTGTGGCAGCAAGAGGGTAGACGGGACTGATTCATGGCGTGGTGACTGCTGGGATGGTCTTCAGAGATCCCCCATGGAGCTCAGCAGAACAGCAGGAGAGGGAGCTGCTAGAGGGGTGGAGGGTGTACGGGCCTCGTGTTTGAAGTCTCTCCTTCCCGACTGGGGCACAGACATTACCCAAGGCTGGGCTCCTCTCAGGGGGTCTCGCAGGAGTGTTACCCAACCAGGCAGGCAGCTGTTGGACAGCCTCTCCTCCCTTCTTATCTGTCTTGTCTGTCTCCTCTTTATGTGCCAGTGTTGTGTAACCAAACGCAGCACCTGGACATATCCTAAATCACGTTATGTGAAGAAAACAGGGGAGTGAGACCTAATCTGCATTGACATGGCCTGAAGGTTGTCGGTGAATGTGGAGTAGACTTTTCTGAGTACACTGAAGACCGGAATATTTGGGTCAGGACATAACTTGCCAAATGCTCGAAAGGACATTATAAATATTTGGCTAATGTTGAGTCACAGCTGAGTGTAATGATCCAAAACTCTGGCCTGTAGGGGCGTTCATCTGGTGCTCCAGTGAGCTGATCCAGCCCAAGAGCTCCTCAGCTACATGGCAACAGGTCATAAATGGAAATTAAAGAACCAATACAGTCCAGATTACAAAAACTGGAACTTTTTTAACATTATGTGCAGCTCATTAACTTTGTAGGACCAGTTGCTTTTAATGGCTTGCTGTAAAAGCACCGAAATTGCTTCTATTCTATTATTCTATTCTCATTATGGGAGTTTAATGTCATAGCTGTAGATCATGTACCTCTAGCTATTACTGTAAATATTTACAGTTCCCCCGCATTGTCTACGGAAGATAACAGTAGACCACATTCACATGGCGTGCATTATCCTCTTACATCCAGCTCAGGTTGGGAAGCTCAAATACTGGGATTATGTTGTGAAGAAGTAAGAGTTTTGACATTATGTCAAAGATGGCTATGTATTGTGTTGACATGCTAACTAGCTTGCCCCGACCCGTCATTTTTCATAGACCAGACCACTAGCAGCATGGCTAACTTAGCTAACTACCTAACTAAGGTTAGCGTCAAAAAGTAGCAGTTAGCATTCATTTTGATGATATGAGTAATATGAACTCAATTTACATGCTGCACCTTTAATCCTAGTTTGAGCAGAAGCATTTAACTTGCTCTGTCTGCCTCAGGGATTTTTTTTTTAAAGAAATCAATTTAAAAACAAGAATTGAGTATATAATATGATGGTAAAGATCAGAGTTTGCAGCAGGAGACACATGTTTGTAGAGCCCTCATTCTTCACTATAATTAGCTCGCATCATAGGGAACCAGAGGAGGAGCAGTCACAGACACCTCCCCTGCTACCCCTCAACACCACCTTTCAAAGGAGCTTGTACCTTGCTTCCCTCCCCAACACCGCCTCGACCAGCACTCCTGCCGTCAGACCGACCCAACCCCTGCTGCTCCCCATACCCAAGCCCAATCCGTTCCCGCCCTGGAGAGAGGACAAAGTGAAGCATCCACGGAGCGATCCATCACTCCCGCCTGTCTTCCCGCATGCCCTCCTCAGGAAACACCTTTCAGACCGGGAGATTAGAGTGTGACGGGAGAGGAGAGGAGCAGTGAAAGAATGATGGAGGAGGAGGAAGAGGGGGTAAACGATTCAGAGAGGGAGAGAGAGAGAGGGAAATTGATTGAATGGGGATACGTGAGATTGATGAGGACAGGGATTGGGAAAATTTGGAGCTAGAAGTACCTGTCTTTCTTTTTTGCGCCTGTGGTGACCAACGGGGAGAGAATAAACATGAACTTGCCCCTTAGGGGATGTGCTGATAGTTCCAAGTGGCCCCTTGGAACATTAGCATGTCTATTAAGAGCTGACATGGTGTGAAGTGAACACACGCATACTCTGAACCTTATTTACTTTTAACAAAAAATATTACATTTAATTGAATACAGTTCAAAGATATTGGTAAATGACCATTAACAATTTGAAACAAAGCCGCTGACATCCTGTCACATGAATTAACACTGACGTACAGGATACCATCAGAAAGCATGTCACTTGGGTTGCCAGATTGCATGTGTGCCATGTGTGAAAGCAGGCATCTCTCACATGAAACAATATTTACCCACAAATGCTGGCTGACTAGATGATAACAGAGGATTCTGCTCGGTCCTTATGAAAACAAAACTGAAATGCCTGCATCTGCGCTCCAGGCTGCTGGCCTGTGTTGGTAAAGTATGTGCTACAAAGTAACTCGACACTTTCTAGTAGTTGGAGGTGTGTAAAATTGTCAGACGCTCAAATATATGGAGAGCATGACCAATAGTGTTACGCTACCTGCCAGTTTTGATTAAGACATTAGATGTTTTGGTTTTAATTTGTGAACATAATTTAAATCCAGTTCTGTTATTGTAGAAAGTAAATGGAATTTTTTTAAAGGTGTTAGTTATATGTTGCATTCAAAATAAGTGTCCTCAAGACCTGTTGGTTTCTCAGACCTGTCAGACCAGGGTGATTGCCTTAAGGCATCCAAAGGCGTTACATTCATTATCGCCTCCATGCTAACAGCAGTAAGATGTTTTGGCAGTGGCCTTGCAACCTTCAGTGCTGTCAAGCTCTGTGTGTGATTTCCCACACACACAAATTTGGCGTGGATAAAGGTCCCTTAACCAATCGCACCTCTCTTCAGTCATCGTCCCCGTGGGAGGCATCAGCGAGCTGGGCTGCTAATTCGTTACCTACCGCTCTTTGTAGCATCTCCGGCTCATTAACTTAATGCCATTTGATACTGAGTGATAGTTTGCCTTGCTGAAAAGGTCCCAGAGATAAGGGCCCGGTATTTAATCTTCTCCCTCTGCGTTGCCTTCTCCCAGTGACAACGTGTGAGATATGTCACCTGTGGAGAAAACACCTTTTCTAACACAGTTAGGTTTTCACAAGGTTAACATGTCTCCTGTGTTTCATAATCAGCATTATGCAAACTAGTTAACTGTCTCCCATTGTATTTTATGGTCCTAATATACAAACTATACTACAGTAGAGGGATGTTAAGGAGGTATTTTGAGGGGTTCACCCTTTGCTTCAAAGATATCAAAGTGCGCATTAATGAATATTCACCTATATGTGTCTGCAGCTCCCTACAACACCTTCAGTGTGTTTACATGACACTCATGAAAACCAAATTACTGGGTTAGTCCGACTATGATTGGATTTTTAAGATGCGTGTATACACCTTAGTCTGAATAAAATCGGACCGGATCGGATTTCTCATAGTCGAATTAAAACACCTAGATTATTCGATGGATAGTCGCATTACTCCTGCATGTATATGTTCTATCAGATCGGATCGGATATTGCGTTCTGCGCAGGCGTGAGATTTCTTTCCCGGGGCCGTGAGCTGGAAGTAGAAGGACGGCGACGGCAGCGTCTTACCCCTGAAATCACCGTGAGAAAGAGCGCCATTGTGCATCTAGTTTGTGTAATTATCATGTACGCCATATACGAAATGTACAAAGATGTAGCTTCGTCTCACTCTTCGTACGCCATCTTTCTTGAATGCCGAGGCAGTTTGTTGTTGCTTGTGACGTAAAGAGGTCAGCCGGAGGTGGTTCTGTTACCACTAGTTGAAATGGGTACAGCGCCACCTATCATACCGGGGTATGACATGCTCCGGCCAATAATCAGATTTTCTCACCGGCATGTATACTCGGACAATTGCAGTTGTCTGATTGAGCAGCATAGTCGAATTACGGCTGTAATCCGACTAAGCTGTGCATGTAAACGCACTGCTTGTGGATGTAGATTAAACAGAGGATCTTGTCCCACCCTTAGAGAGTTCCACAATGCATCCAACATCTATTGTGCAACTCCGTTTTAAAAAGCCCTTTAACTTGATATGTGACACACGTCCTTGTGGTTAAAAACTTCTAAGAATTAATCTTCATGAGCAAATCACACACTGACAGTAATTGCAGACGCACCTCTCAAGTATAAAAAACAACCACACATATATATACACACACACTGCACAATGACCTGCATTGTTAGATGTAATTGTACTCTTTTGTTGCTTTCCTGACTTACTGAAATCAGATCTCCCAGATCTTCAGAGGCTATTTGTTTGTAAAAGTTGTTTTTGATTTCAGTCAAACACAATGTGATTAGGGTACATCTTTCTAAAATTACAGGCCATCACTCAGATTTCGCTGACAGGTCCGTAGCCGTACAAGACGAGGCTCCTCCTGCCTGACACAGAATTACTGCAAGTGATTTATTTAACCCCCAAGACTACCATGAGGCAAAAAGATGAGCCTTTGTTTCATGGCAGTCATGAATCGGGCCCTAAATGACCCTTACTGTTCACTGGCAGGTAACGACGCTTCCAGTGGTGGGAGTCAGGTCGTTAATGTCCCATGTTAGGATCAGTGCTCTGTGGCTGCGTACTGAGTTATGGAGATGAGCGTAGCGACTGCGGAATGTTTTTCTGTCTGTCTGAGCCCACCCCCCTCACCTCCCTCCCACTACAACCACCTTCCTCTCATCTGGATGTTAACGCATTCTCAGGCCTCAAACAGCAGACATTTTGAAACTCTCAAAACAACAGCCACATCGGGGGTAACACCAGTTACGACTAAGGTGTCACACACTCCTGCGGTTTAAGTAAACACACAGTGTGTGTGTGTGTATGTGTGTGTGTGTGTGTGTGTGTGTGTGTGTGTGTGTGTGTGTGCGTGTGTGTGTGTGTGTGTCAGCCTGCCTCATAACAGTATCTCAGTATCTTCATGATCTTCCAAATCTCCTCTGTAAATAAAGTCACAAGTGACAGCTTGTGTTCTGTTTTACATGCAAATTCAGCCCAACCTTTTGCATTCAGTGGAGATAAGGGCGGATTAGGCAAACCACACTGTCACTGCCTAACTGTGAGAGGAAGAAATCGCAACAGCAAGTGAAATAGGAGCTGCATTGCAATTTTTTGATTATTATTGTTCTTTTGCATGTCTTAGCTGGCTGAAGAATAGGCAGTCCTGCTCTCTTCTGTTGCCTATGACAGCTCTCACAAGCTTTACTGTTTTGCTGATTTAGCAAGTATTTATCGTGAATGTGATTTTGTGTTTTGATTAATACATTTTGATGTGAATTTCATTGTTAGACCATTTTATATGCCTTTATATGAGTATGCAAAGTGTAAAATAACACAGCGGTTTTACAGGGAGTCACTGTGCTTTACTCTTTCTTGGCCAGGACTTCTTGGACTCTCTGCTGGTTGCTTGGAAACTACTTTAAGCCAAGAAATAGTCTGGCAAATGCCCCCCCCCCCCATAAAATGTTTAATTGCCGTTTTGCACTTGTTTTTTATGAAATAAAGGTTCAGTTTGTAAGATTTTTAGTTGAAAACATTCAAAAGTGTACTGAAATGATCAACATAACAAGAATAATAAACAGTGATGAAATTATAATGTCTTTGTACTCTCTACTGAAGTGAGCTTGCTAGGCAGCTAGGCCCCGGGCCATCCTGGTCTAAAGGATGTAAGGATGCCCCATATTTGTTTTGAGTATAAATTTGACAAAAAATTAGATAAAATGTAATAAATGAGCTTTATAGGTGGTTGTAGGCAGATTTTTTCGAAATAGCCTACAAGCACCTATAAGCCTATAGAAACCCTCTAGCGGTTTCTCCCTGTTTTCACTCTTTGTGCTAAGCTAAACTAAGCAGCAGCTACCTCCGCTTTCTATTGTGCAGATGTGAGAATGGCGTCACTTAACTCTTTGTAAGAAAAAGAATGTCAGTATTTCCAGAATGTTAGTGGTTTAACATAATAATGATAATTAACCGGGGTGTCCCTCAAAGTTCCATTTTAGGATTCCTGAAATTCTACCCATGGTAGTCTGTGCCAATTATATTGATTGCAGAGAAAAGTATTGTCTTCATGTTCCTTTCAATGCCTCAGGAGTGTCTGTATATGTAACTGGTTTTGATTAGATGCTCTCAGCATCAATCAGAGGATGTGTAGAAAGACCGTAGTGTATACGTAACAGCAATTCTTTTTGTCAGGAAAACCTTAATTTTAAATCCGTATGTAAGTCATCTGGCTTTGTCATGGCTGCATAAACTAAAGGAAACCAAAGAACACCATTATGTCACAGACTTTTATCCTTCTATATAATGTATACCCCAATTTACCACAAGTGGAAAGAAAATTATGTTTTGATGAACTTCTATAGGTCCTGTGTAAACTGTACATGTGCAACAGAGGAAGGCATTTCATCTCACACACATTGTGTTGGAGTGATGCTGTAATGACTTTCCCAAAACGGTGTGATTTATTGTACATTCTTTCAAGTGAGAGGTCTAATGCTGCATAGTTACTAAATAAACATTTGTTTTAGAGGCCCCCTTTTCCTCTGGGACATCTTCTCTATTCCTAATTCCCCTCTACTTCTCACTTAACCCACACTCATTCTCTTTCTTTTTACGCTCCGTTTTCTCTGCCTGTCTCTCTCTCTTTTGAGTCTCACCGCCACATACACATCTCCCTTGTGCCCAGTGAGTAAACGTGGAACCGTGTGAGCCTTCAGGAGGACTTTGAAATGAGACATGGCTGGGACATCAGAGGACTCTGCCACTCTCAATGAAGCCTGCTTGATTTATAAGAGAGCAGGGAATGGGGGGGTTGTTTCCAGAGGCACACAAGGCCATGAGGTCCTCCATTAGTACCCTGACCCCTGTTTCATGGGACCAACCACTGCATAGGAGGAGAGGGAGGAGAAGAATGGCGGGATGGATGGATGGTGGACATGGGGGGCATGTGTGTGGGGGGGGTCTTTTCTTTTTTTGTACCATAGAAAGTCTGCTATTTACATTTTCACTGCTGAGAAGGCAGCAGAAATGAGAAACCCAAGCTTGGTCATTTGTCAGTGGCCTGTGGTGTCTTGACTTAAACGTCTGCTGGTTGTACCTGATCCCTCGCTCAGGCCCATCCCCGCTCCCTCTTTTACGATCGCTCTCACAGTTTTACTGTCCGCAATCTAATTAGCTGTGTCTTAATCACGTGTTAAAGCGCAGCACCTTCCTGGTGTTTACTGTCTGTTTGCCATGCTGTAAAAATGTGTGAGGTGGCTCGTAAAAACTCACCCACAGAGGATTAAGTACTCACTCTCCTTTAATGGACAAAATCACAGCACCAGTGACAAATAATGGGTTGTACAGTGGAAGAGATTGACATTGTTGCATCTTTAAACTATTTACACTAGCTACAGTATTCTGGGAAAATTGGAAAATAAGTTCCAGTCATTTAATTTGAATCCCATTAGACTTTATTTTGCTCCTTATTTATGCCATAATAGAGAAATGTATTTGGCTAGAGAAAAATATGCCCACATTTGACCAAGTGCTAACTTTGGTTTAGATTTAGCTATGCTTCTCTCCTCTGCTGTCTTTCTGTGCTGGAGTTTGAGATGCTCGAGGAAAGGATATGTGCAAAGGATATGTGCGACAACAGAGACATCATGGTGTGTTCAAGTGCCCCTCATACAAAATTAAAACAATAGCATAGCTGTCAGTGCTGAGATTGTTTTTTATTGAAAATTTGAATCGTGACCTTAAAATCGTAGTAAATCAAATTGGATCTGGAGAATTTTGACACCTCTAGTCACTACGGATGCTGGTGGCATGGTTTTACTTGAGACATTAAAGCATGAGAAACATAGATCCATCACCTTCCCCTCCAAACAACCACACTGTCAAGTCTAAAGCAGGGTTTATTTCAGCTTGGCTCCACGGACTATTGTCCTTTCTGCTGTCATCCATACAGCTCTGCTCATATAGCCCCTGTGATGGACTTCCGTCGCTGTGTGTCAAGCTTTAAGTGACATAACAGTGACTTTGAAATCCAATATGAGCAGCCAGAACGCCTTAAGAGAAGATCCTGTCACGCTGCTTTCATTCTGCATGCCTCAACAATCTATCTTTGCTCATCATGTCAGCCATTCTGTGTTTGCAGAATGAATCCAGGTTGGCTTTGTTCCTGAGATGGGTTCCTGCCCTGCCGCCTTTCAGCTAGTTGAGGGAATGGCATTATGCAAACATTTTTGTAAAGACATATGTTTTCAGTGTGCATCATTACGTTTATCCCCGTCGCGTTCCATCTTTGGCTAGTTAGGTTGGCCTCCAGACCCATTCATCAGAAAACCAGTCTGGTTGTAGGAGCCATACCCAGTAAGGCCTGCCTCTTGATATAAGCATACTGGAATTTATTGTTTTCAGTAAACATGTCTTATACATAATCTGACTGTGATACACACTGCCAGTTGCCATAGAAACATAGTATGGTTTTCATAACACTTCAGGGGCTCCCCCAGGTATGATGGGTCTCAATCGACTCCAATCACACACTGAGCTGCAGCCCCAGTCAGCTTTTCTTGGGATTTAGGTCCAAGACAAAATATCCATCCATGTCTTATAGGCCCAGCGAGCATGCTGGGTAATGAGAAACAGTCACAGGCCTTGTGGGGATCCATAGCAAATTATAAAACACTGCAACAGGTTTTACAGGCGTATCCCTCATGTGTACGAGGTGATTAAAAGTCAACGCAGAAAGGAGCTGAGGGAGCTACAAGGAGGAAGAGACAAGAGGAAGAAGGTGTAAAACGCCGTCTGACTGCGCGTCCTCTCTTGTTACCGGATGTCCTCGTCCACCAGACATCCACTCTCTCTTACACACCGCCGTGTCTGACAAGAAAATATAAAGGGCTCGTGACGGAGAGTCTGGGATTATTGCATGCAGCTGGCGGCTGTCACAGTGAGACACTTAGCCCCTCTCCCTTCACAATTCATCTTAACCCTTTCCTATGCTACATCCCCAAGATCTTGTTTTTTGACTTTCCACACCTGTAAGTCTCTTGTAAATCATGTCACTCTTTTTTGTTAGCCTAAAGGGGTCAGTACACTTCAAACAAAGTGCTTATTGAATCACAGAACAGTGTCTTAAACCCCATTCCCCATACCTGTCTGACAGAGTACCTAGCCATCAAAAGCATTCTTCACACAAAAGCTTCCGTAACATTTTTCTGAGCACGAAACATTTGCAATGTGATTAATGCCTTTGACGAGAGACCAATGTATTTTGCGCCATTAATGTATCACCCATCATCGCATCTCTCGCTATAGAATCAAGTATTCCTGTTCAGCACAGGTAAGACTTTCCTTCAGTCGCGTTCAAGCTGCGTTTTGTACAAACTGCATTGTTCTAAGCAAACCCCAGGCCTGATCACATACTGAGGTTCTGAGCTCAAGGCAACAAGCAGCTGTTTTCAGTCTGACGTAATAGGGGGTTTTAATAACTTCTCTGTAAAGTTGCTGCTTTGATGACTCATTGGACCTATCTGCTAATTGACTGTATTTTAGCTTCCATCCCTTGCCCAACGATGCAGAAATAATTGGATTCCAATTTTAACAGAAGGGCTGATAACGGCCAGCAATGGTCTTTGACATCCAGGCTGATATCCTCACCAGCAATTGATATGGCCCACTGCAGTATCTTTACTAAATTCACTATCTATGCAAATGGGTGAAAGTTATAAAGACCTTGGATCCTACCTCTGGTGTGGGCTGCCCTTCCTAGCTACGCATTGACTTGGTCTATTTTCTTCTGGTTGTGTAGCAGCCAGGCAACAACAACAGCCATCACATTTGCATCCCCACCCAGGCTCTGCTTGTACCACTGCCCACTTTAACTGGGCTGTGCACTTCATCACCAAGCAAGCAGAGATTTTGTCATTTTGAATCCAGGACAATGAAAATTGGCAGGAAAAGAGCAGTTGAGAGGATCATGTGGTCGATCTTTGACATAAAGAGAAAAGTGGAGAGGAAAGGGAGATTAGGAAGCAGAAAAGAGAGAAACGGGACCTCCCTCGAGACCGATCACTATCTCTTGGCGATAAGAGCGCGAGTGCCTGAAGGCTGGCTTTTCTTCCCACAGCTTTTTATACATCCCCTGGGCAATTTGAGTCCGATTGTTCGTGATCATAGAAGCTTCTCCCTTCGGCATAGAAAGTTGGATCTTTGCAGGTGGAGATGAGGTGATGTAACACTGCTGCGGAGTCACCGGCGAAACCTGAGCGAAACAGACATGAGCCATACAAGACGGCCAGGAGGGTATTTCCCAAATCTTCCACCATGACTTTATTAAGAGCCCAGAAGGTGAATCTTCAGGAGGATATTCGATGATCTTCTCGACTTCCCCATGTTACGCATATTTGATCCTTTGGATGAGTTACTATTGGTGATGAAGCAACATTATTTTCTGTTAATGTCATCTATACACGCGAAGTCTAAATTGTGAATGAAATGACTGTGGTTCATTTGGATGAGTCATAAAGAATAGTTCATCCAGACTGTGTCTCATCAGTAAGGTTGCTCCTGTGCATGGGGTCCATGAGAATTCAAGGGCCTCTCTTTTTTTTCCTGAATATTTCAGCTTAGTCAGTGGTCATGTTGGTGAGTCACTGGCCTTGAGGCTGTTTTTCTCTTCTTACCCAATATCTTCACAGGCTGTAGTCCCATCACTAATGCATTCTTCATGCCCTATATCTCATCTCATTCTGTATTTAGCCACTGATTCACCAGCAACCTTGGAATAAGTTAGAAGTACGGCGTATAGACAAACATGGGTTCCCCTGCGTAGCTTCCTGTGGGCGGTAGATTCCTTTCTCAATGAAAATGTCTCATTGTCTACACTACGGATGAAAAGGGAAAGTGTCATACACACTTCTTGGTCAAAGAATGCGTCATCTGCTGCTCCAACCACTCTTGACCTAGATTGCTTTATGGTGTCAAGGCAAAGTACTGCATTCACAGATAAAGCTGCAAAACACTGGAGCTCAATGGTTCCAATCTCTACCAAAAAATAAAAATTAGACGTTAATTCTTAAGTATTTATTGTGTTGTGATTTACATTTTAATTCTATTGTAAATTTCAGGCAATTTCAACAGATGTACAAAATGGCTTATAATAATTCTATAGTGTCACAGTGTTATATAGCTGTTTCTGCACATTTACATGCGGGTTGAAAACTTTACATACAACTTTACATATATACTCTTAAAAGGTACTTAAAACATCACCATGTATGAACACAACTATTACTTTTATTATTTAGGTTCCCATGAAATGTCTAGTTTAGCACCATTTGCATTAGACCCCACAACACAGCCTCCAAGAAGGACAGGGGTGAGTGTGACGACAGATAATACAGTACAGTCGGGGACTGCTGGCTTTCTTGCTGGATTTGGCTCCTGGTACTCTGGGTCTGGGTCAGGACCAAGGACCGCTTACTTCACATAGTTACATGGCTAACTTAACCTACTACCTTATGGCAGCTACATTTAGCAGCAGTTAGGTTAGCATTTACATAAGCAACAAAGCTACTGGTATCTGTCTATCAGGACACTCCCCTTGGTAGTATAACTTTTTCTCCATAAAATATGATCCGGTTACACCTAAATATGTGAATGTAGTTCTAGATGTTCCCCATCCTTCTTTTTATACATTCATAGCAGCGACATAAAATTTAAGAATGCATTTATTGGACACTAATTTAGCATCTGAGTGTAGGATGAGCCATCAACATTTTTAAAGCGTTTCCCAGGAAATTACCAACTCTGCAATACCCATAGGGATATATATATAACAGCTTTTTTGTCATTGTTACGCCCAAGTGACTGATTATACAACAAATGATGCATCATAGGAGTTAAAGTTCATGACAAATACACTAAATATACACTCTACTTACAGCTACATTATGATGTGGCATCGGGTGTAACAAACCAAATTCTATGTATTGGTTGTATAGTTGTTACAGAAACTAAAGAGTGTGAAACTTGGTCAGTGTTTTTTTGCTGTTATCTTATTGTTTTAATGTGCTGTAATGACATCAGAAATAATCGAGCTCAGTAAAAGCTTACTGCTTCTTGATAAAAGTTTAATAGTGGCATGCTAGCACAGTGTTAGCATAGAGGCTTTCTTCAGCTGTATCTGCTTTTCCTCCGAGAAGCTTTGCTGACAAGGCAGGAGTATGGTATGCTGAGGTGCTTCTGCCCCTCGCCCTTTGCCCATATGTTTTGTATTACGCCCTAGGAGGTGCCATCCTCAGCAGCTCAGTGATGGGAGGGAATAAAGCAGGCCTCTCCGGTCCAAATGACGCATGACATGGCGCTGCGCCCTGGGCCCTTATTTATGGCTTCCCATGTCAGCGAAGGCTTGCTCCCCTGGGGAGCCCCATGGCTGTTACCCGCCAAGCCAGCCTCCAGTGCTCATCTCAGGCCTGGGATACACACAAGGGAATGCACACCCTATCCACTGTAGGAGTTCTGATCACCAAAATGTGGCCGTGTGCACACATGGCTGAGAAGTATGCAGAAATCAAATACATGTCATCAAAGATAAGTTTTTTCAGCTGTGCAACATTCACAGTTGCTACTCTGTTTCAGAAGAAGCGGGGTGGTACATATGAAGTGTTATTTCAAAGGAATTAACGTCAAGTCAGGCTACATCTAGGCCACTGCCAGGCACACACTGCCTCTTTTATCAATCCCTCTGATGTGGGAGAGGATGTGAAATCTGGAGAGGGAGTGAAGAAGAGATTTAGTAAGAGGATCTGAATACATTTTCTCTGTAGTTACTCAAGAATCCATGTACATATCGCACCGCATTAACAAATGGACAAATAGACTGCCAGCACTCATGCACACACAGGTGTTCTCCACGAGCTATCCGGGAATGTTCTAGTGATCCCTGTCCAGCGTCTTGATGTGGGTAGAAGGAAAAGAAAGAATTTGGAGGAAACGAAAGCCAAGGGATGAGAAGAAGCTCGAGCGTAGACGACAGAAGGGAAAAAGGTAGAGAAAAGAATCTGCAATAGATAACGATTAAAAGAATTTCATGAACATCAGAGAAAGATGGGACGTGATGGCACGGCAGTGACAACAGGGTTAACACAGGACAAAAAGACGGCTGGGGTGTTCTCCTCCCTAGTATCTCATATTTCTTTGTGCTTTGGGGAGTGAGTGTAAAAAAGAGGGAGCGCTGTCAAGGTTTTATGTGGCCTTTTGAAAACAGAACAAGCCCTCTCCAGAACAATATATCCAGCTTCAGAACATCTCTGACAACAGAGCACTCATTTTTCCAACTTCCCAGGTCCTCCCTGTAAAACACCCTGTTTGAAATCTACTCTGGTCATTGTTTAGTCTAGTGGAAGTCCCTTAGATCATCCTCATCTGCAGCCGTCCTGCATCCCCTTCATGTTCTGAGTCCCCCGCCCTCCTGCCTCGCAGCAGCTAAGAATCAGCCACCCAACATTAATTCTTTTCTTACGATAAAACTATTTCTAGCATTACTAAGGTCTGACAGCAAGTGTGTTATTACTGAATAAGAGGGTGGATGGTGATTGTACAATTGAGCAAACAAAAGCAAGTAGTTCAGGTTACGGCCCATCCGCCCCAGCCAGCGTTGTCTCAAGTTCTATGAGGAAACGCTTATGGATGTGGTAGTGAAACAGTGCTGTGGTTTGTATATATCAGTGGTGGAGTGGTGCTTGGCTGTGGGGAAGTGTGTCTTGCCTAATATTGTTTCCATAAATTATGCAATGTTCCGTTTCCTTGCCATAATAAAAGACTCATGCTATTAAATATTCACAGCAGCAACAAAAAACGTGAAGTTGTCCATCCAACAAGTAGGACTGCCTGACACTACATAACCCCAAACCACTGAGCCTTCACAAGTTAATGTCCAACTCTGACTATTTTTTGTTTTATTTTTGTGTACATGCCCACATGCATCTGCTTAGTGCACCTGTTGTTGAGGGTAGGTTTCTTGTCCAGCCAAAGACCACACTAAGAATGTTTCCAAGGAAGAAACCAATCGTTCCCTTTCTGCTGCCTTGTTGCTTCTTTGGATAATGTGGACATCCAAACACATGACAAAGGCGCAGGATCAAAGAGGGAAGGCTGCTACTGATGCTCCTGGCCTGGACTTAAGATAAGAGAACTGCTTGAGTAGTCCAGCTGGACAGTACAGAGAAAGCCCTGGGAGCCTGGATCTGCTTGGTGCATAGGGAAATATACCACACTGTATGACTGAGACTGGGTCATTGGGTTAAATCTTAAGCCGGTGTCTGTGCTTTCATCAGGCCTCCAGCAGAGCTGAGACAGCAACTGATCTGATAAAGCCAAGAGAACATGCAAACTAGGCTAATGTTTCCCTTTCTTCTTCTTCTACTCTGAAGATACAGAGTAGGAGGAGAGAAGGAGATGCAAGTATGTGAGACTGAATGATGTGCTGGTGGTCTTCACCTCATTAGGACCTCCCTGAGGTCTTTGATGGCTGCTAAAGGCCAGAGGGTGAAGCAATGGAGATCGAATGATTGAAGCCTCCCTTCTCTCTGGTTCTTTCCCACCAAACATTTATTTTTCTCTTTTTACCCTCTGCTGTCTCTTTCCCTTTGTTCTTTTTACACCTTTTCTTCACTGCCAGCATCCCATTCCCCAAAATGTCTTAATTTCTTCCCAAGAACCAAGTAGTCCAGCAATGAGAGCTGACACAGGGGTCTGATTTGTCAGGGTCGGTGTGATCAAGCGATCCATGAGATCCATCAGGCTGATGCCAGGGAATCCTGTGGGACTGAGCCTTTGTTTAGCTTAGCCGCTGATGGAAGCGAAGGCTCTGTCGGAGAAGCCATTAAGATCGCAGCAGGCCCAGAAAAATGAGCCGCCCTTGTCACTCCACATCAGGAGCTCGGCCACGGTCGCCGATCCTCCTCAGACGTCGTCACATTCGACCGCTGTTTGTCCAAGCCTTTGAACTAGGGACAGCTAGGTAGATAGATGAATGAGCCCATGTGTGAAGTGACTGTGGGGTGCTTCAAATTGGCTCCCTGGTCTGGGATTGATGGTGAGTGCTGGTTTGTTATCAGAAGTTGGGGCGAGGACAGGATAGGTGAAGAACGTAGTGATGAGGGTGATTTGTTCCGTAGCAAATTCAAGGATCTGCGGTGGTATGGGCGTACCGTCAAAAGTTCGTCTGTGAAGATGAAAGATGATCCAGGAAATCTGCTTTGAGTTTGAAATGTTATCAGAGAGGTGATTTATAACCCTGGAAAGTTTTAACAGTGAATACTTATTTGATATGTCTTTGTGATTGCCAGGTAACGGCTGCATAATGCTGCTCTTATTTCATGCTATTCTACCTTGAATGTTCGCTTGTACATATTAGCGCTCCCAGGTAACCCTTTTTGCCAAACAACCCTGCATTTTGTTGTTGGAACCCCCTGCATCAGTGCCCCTGCTGTGTCAAGGCAGTGGTCTCATTGAAGTGAATGAGGTGCTGTTTTTTTTCCCTCCATCAGATCTGCTTGTCGATGGTCGAATGGCTGGAGAAACCCCCTTGCACTCACTCTTCCAGCACTCAGTGGGCTCTGTTGACAATTTCCTTTAACGTCAAAAACCCACTCCAAACAGCACTCTGCTGAGTGCATGGAAGATACCGACCTTCGAGTGTGGCTGTTCGGCTATAACAAAGAACAAACTAGTTCGACCCGGAGAGGTGTTAGAGCTCTCAGTGGCCGTTTAACCATTTCTTTCCGTTTTAACCATCAGTTCCCAAAGCCTCCACCAACAGGTCTCCCATTTGTTAATCACTCTACATCCTCTCTGCACATTGTCTCCTCACCCACCTCTTACTCTCTCTTTGTTCCATGACAGAGATGGAACACCTCCACCTTGCGTGTCACGGCCTCAGACTAAACATACTCTCCTGGTGTTGATGCATCAGTGCAGCGGTTGCCTCCTAATGGTGGCCAACTTATCTCATTAGAAAAATAATGATTTCACTGGCTGCCATTCCCACAGATAGGCCCAGTATTTGTCTTAGGCTCTATTTCTTTCGCTGAGCTGCTGGGCCCAGTGACTGGCTGCCACGGCCCTCATGCCTGCCTGTCGTATATCAGCGCTGCCACCGTCAAGCCTCTGATTTATGGCTGTTTATCTCTAGTCACCTACCCCCCCATACCCTCCAACAGATGGGCTCTGGCTATTTACTCAGGGAGAGAAAAGTCCCAAACCAATGAAGTACAACAAACAAGAGGCAATCATGGGGAAGTTGGTTGTGATTACAATTTATTGGTCGCTGGAGAAAATGGAGATCCAGTCGCTGTTGTTCATCAGGTGTGACCTAATCATGTGTCCGAGATTAATCAGGCCGCGTTAGGTCCCCATCTTATCTTAATTACTTTTTTTCCGCTTCAGTATGTGTGGACAGCCCTGGCGATTGTGAGGAGGCATGACGGTACTGCATATATTTATATGATAACGGTTGTATGCAGAGTCCCCCGTGATTTACGCTTATTAACAGTGTAATTGTGAAAACATTCCTTCAGCTGTCATGTTCTACAGGGTTGTCACCTTAAATCTCTGCAAGTATATTCAAGCCCTAAATCTCATTGGCTGTCAGATCTTCACAGAGAAAAAAAAACACACTGCACCATAAATTGTCTGTTACAGACTTAGAGGGGCTCCGGTTGATTTCTGAGTCTCTGGAGAAAGGCTTAAGTAATAACCCGAGTATCAATTCTTCAAACCAGTCCTACTATATTGTTGCAGATTTTTCAGTACCTGTAAGCGTTAGTTGTTTTTTCTCTGAATTTGATGGATACAAACCAGATTTTGACCCTTGCACCTGTCGGTCATAAATTATGATTCCTGGTTTATGTTACTCATAATCTCAAGTTAAACGCTTTGAAAATTATTTTCGGGCGCAAGCACTCAGATAATAGTGTGTAACATCCTTCTCTATATATTGCATTCCATACAGACACATTGATACACCATGCGGTGGGATTTATATTTTCTCAGGTTTAAACCGTGATGAATGTTTCCCCTCGGCGCGCGCGAGCTTAAATACAGATCGTTATTCACCCGGAGACGTCTCTGTCTGTGTGTCTGCAAGTATCAGGAAAATGTCTCCCATTCAGATTCTCTCATGAGGAGAGTTTAATTCGTTGGCACCGCTTAGCTGATATAACTAATAAGAATAAAGCGCAGATTGATGTAGGTGGGCTCCATAATGGGGAAAACTCAGCCAGTCGTCACATCTCACTCATCTACTGAGCAGAGCTACGGATTCCTTATCTCGCCTCTGATTAACCGGTGATGGAGTGTGAAGGATCCAGGCTGATTCTGACCACTGTAGTACCAGATGTGCGTAAAAAAATAAAGTGGGACTGTGGGTGGTGATGTAATTCCTTATTTTAATGATAGATGGTTTTGTTTTTTTTGTTTTTTTTAAAGGTAATGTCTACTTTATAATAAGTAGTATTCATACTTCTTATATAAGTAGACCTCACAGCATGATTCGGAAAGGTGGATTCAACATCCTCAGTATCAGAATGTGTGAGCCAGTGCTCTACTTTATACAAATCTTCATCCAAATCAAATTAGAACTTAATCAGACACCGCTGCAATGATGATGGAGTGCGTTTACGAGTTCAAGATAATTCACTACAGAGTTAGTTAACATTTCTGGATATTGATTCATAGTTGATCATACTTAGATACAAATCAATCTAGTCTCAAGCAACTGAAATGTTTCCATGAGAAATCGTCAAGCATCAGAAAGACATTAACACCCACTTTGACAGAACAAATATAATTACATGGTTAAAACAGTTGGCGGTGCTTTTGGAGGACAATTGAATGCTTGTTAGACATGAAAACACAATAAAAGACAGAGCTGCTCAAAGATTGAATGAGAATACTGTAGAGTTATGATGAGAGAAAGAGAGGGAGGGACAGAGGGCAAACATATCTGGAGCCGATCTATAGGAGGGTAGAAGGATCTGTCTCAGGACCGACCCACGGACGTGGTTAAGATCGGATTGACAAGTTAACCTTGGTGCTCACAGAGACAGTTCACCCCACAATCAGAAATGCATATCGCTCATTCCTGAGTAGATGTACGCTTCCTTCTGCTCTGTGATTCGGTTGGTAGGTGCAGTTCGCTAGAGAGAAAATAGCTCCTACATGAAACTGCTCAAAACAAGGTCTGAGGATTATCCTGTTATCAGGTCAGGATTTCTGGAAAGAGACTTTGCACTTTGAGCACCAAATGCAGAGGGCCGTCTAGTTTGATTATGTTCAAGAGAAGACAGGCATCTCTACGGCTGATATTTTGAAACTTGGCACTGCAGGCAAGAGGAAAAATATGTTTTTCATATTGTGGAGTGAACTGTTCCTTTAAGTCCAGTTTTCCACTTCAGTTTATTTCATTCCACATTAGGAAAAGTTGTGGATGGTGGCAGCAGGAACACGCCATTCTGTCTGGTTAACCCTCTGCTGAGAAAACAACCCTGCCTACATTTGAGACAACCGTCTGTGGTGGAAAAGCGACACATATTTTTGGGTTTACCCACATGTTGGTACAGGTTACATGTTGGTTTCAGAGTTATTATACTCAAAGTGTTTTGTGGAAACAGGCTTCACACAGCTCTTTCCTTGTAGTGGTCCACAAGTGGTTTCTGTTTGTGACATTAATTGTTTGGTAGCACCGGTTCAGCTCAGTGGCTGTTGTCACACTTGCCGTGCAATAACACAAATGTCGGGGCCGGTCCTACTTTACATAGCGCGCGTCAGTCTACACTACGCCTCTCGTTTTCCCTCACATGTTGCTTTTATTATGATAGCAGGCTGGACCCTCCTCACATCACCGGCAGCGCCTGTAGCTGGCGCAGACGGGCAGGCGATGAGCGGGAAGGAAATGACATCATGGCACTTTTGATAGAGGCTTGGCACAAGGCTTCGGAGAATTACTGAAGCTGAGTAGTGTGAATTCAAGGAATAATGGACGGGATTTAGTTTTTTTAATGACGGGGCATTACATTGCCACACATGGCTGGTTGTGATTTGAAACCATTTCCTTCATAGTGTCATTTTTCATTTGAAGCCTCTTTTCCCAACCACAAATCGAGCATAATGAAGTCATTACACAATTAACAATACAAATGTTTCGTGCACGGGCGTTTATTTTCACTTACGGTCATTTAATGTGGGTTTTGCGCTATGAAGATGAGCTCCGTGTTGAGTTACGCTTATGATTCACGGGTATTTCAGACGTGCTGCTATTTGTTTAGCTGTGGTCACTGAGAATACAGATGTCGCTCTCTGATTGACTTAGGAAAATGCAGGGCAGCCAAAACATAAAGTGGAAATGTTAACCCAATAACTTTAGATAAACAGTGAGCGGAGAGGAGCCAAAGACAACAGAGAGTGAAAGGAAAGTGTCCTGCTGGCATCAGGTTTCCCAGAGTAAGTGTTATTTGAAAAGCAGCTGAAGGGTGACACTCACTCTCCTCCCACCCAATCTCTCTCCCTCACTCGACCATCTGTTGTTCCCTCTCTTCTCAGGCTGCTCTAAGTGCCTTGAAACAGCTGTCGGAGCAGGGACTGGACCCGGTGGATGGCCCCATCAAGGTACGGTAGGAAGCGATCACGCCAACCTCACACGTTGCGCACTCGCTCGCTTGTGGATGTGCAACCAATCGGCCGATCGGGGCGGACAGATGCTTGTCTAGCGAGGAGCCAGATGTGCGTGTGCCAATCTGGCTTATTGCAAATCCTCAGCGCTGCAGGCGAGCCCCATCATCAGCTCCCATCCCACCCACACACACACGTCCCAACATTTCCGCTCGACATTTTTCCCTCCGTAAGGAAAGCAACAGTAGGCGTATGTATTTACATGCACTAGCCTCCTGTCAGTGCTCCACACTTTGCATGATGGCTATCAGCACCTAGGATCGGTCTCCTCCTCCACGACGAGGAAGGGAGGAAAGGAAGGAGGAAGGATGACAGCGGAGAATAAAGTAGGAAAGTCAGAACACCGGGGGGGGGTCGTGGAAACCAGAGAGGAAATCAAGCATTTCTTGAGTATTTTCATAGTAGGTGTGCCCTGGGAAAAAAAAATAAATAAAGTTTATGAAGGGCTGTTTTATTTCTCCTTTAGAGAGAGAGAGAGAGTAAAGGAACAAAGAGAGGAACGACAACCCTAGCTTAATTTACGTCACTATCCGAAGAGAGGGGCAAATATGGCAGCAATTGCACTTTCACCTGAGTAGTTAATCACTCATTGCTCGCTGCAGTCCCTCCCCTCTGCTTCTCGAGAACTGATTAACTCACCCATACTTGGCCGTTAATGCATTTTTGGTCATCAGGGTTAAAGGTACACTATGTAGTTTTAAACTAAAAACAAACTCTCTTCGTTTACCTCACGGAATAAATTGAATAAACAAACTGACCTAAGAGGACCACACAATTTCATGTTTTACTTGCGTTTATATTTGGCGGACCCTGCCATCTTTCTAGCCTCAAACAGTGTTCTGGGGAACTTATTTTCCTCTGAGAACAGCTTGTTTGTTCACTTATAGAAACAATAAATATTTCTGAGTTTGTATTATGACCTCATTAATATTGTAAAGATTGAAACGCTGAGTTTGAATTTCTTCTCCAAAACGACATAGTGCCCCTTTAAGATGATTGGATTTTACACCCTTTTCCGTCAAATCAGCTGTATTTCTTCTGGCTGTACCCCCACACATGAACCTCTCGCTCTTGCTCGATTCTGATAAAAAAAACAAAACAGGAGCCACAGTGTGAAACAGATTGAGGTCAAGGACTTGTTAAGTGTCGAGAGTGGCAGCACTTTCATTTTCTCCAGAAGACTTTTCTTTTACGAGAATCACTTATCTTATTTTGAAGGAATTACTGAAAGTGAATCCCGGTATCTTTCTGAGGGGGAAAAAAAGTAGGACAAATTACAGACATGTAGGACTGATTGCGCTAGTCCTTGGACAAAATCTCTGCCTTAACACACTTGTATTTGTCTTTACAGACCAGTGAACCATGTGGGAGGGAGGATGGACATTAAACAGACTAACTCAGGCACCACCACTCAGGTCTGCAAGGATTCAAAGGCTGTCGTCTAGGAGCTGACAACCCCGAACCCCCTCCCTCCTTCGGCGTACACAAACCCGACCAACCACACCCCCTTCACCCTGATCTCCCATAACCTACAACCCACAGTGTCCCCACTACCCACAACCCCACCCCGCCGCCCCTCCCACCCACCCACGATTGCCACTGTATCCTGCAAAACCTGTCAACATGCAATAGGGTGGATGTGCACCGAGATATGACCGACTAAAACACCATTACCTGAGTCTATGTGAAGACAACGCTATCCTAACACATTTATTGATGATTTCAGTCAAAATTTAGTCGTAAAAGAAAAAAAGAAAATGAATAAATACATAAAATACAAACTAATGAGATGAATGCATGGTACTGTATGAAAAATCAAGGGAAATCCAAAGTGATACACTGCATAGACAACTTTCCCTTTGGATCAATGTCTGTTGGTATGGTTAAATCAAATATGTACATCATGCCATTGAAATACAAAAGAAACATTTTAGGGGAGAAACCAACTTGCGTACAGTAGCTTATTTTTTCGGGGGTATTATGTTTCTGTTTTTTTTTTTTTTTTTTTTTTTTTTCCTTTTGTTTTCTTTTGTTATTTTATGAATCTAACAATGCTTGAGTACTGTATTTAAAATTAACCAATGCCAGTGCTGTGAAAGTTGTAGTTGTTGTCTTCATATATAGTCACCCAGCTTACCTTGTATGCTGACATAAAAAAAAAAAAAGAGTTCATCTATCTATATGGATGTGTATGACTTGCAAGAGTATCATATTCCGAAAAATAACACGGAAAAGTTTTTTTTCATGTGGACAAAAAGGACAAAACTGGTGTTAGCAGTAATCAGTAGAAGTGTCGACCACCCAGGAGGGGAAGGTTGGACTAACCTTTTACTTCCTGAAGGGTCTAACTTTTCCCGTTTAACATGACCCCACACTGGCATAGCATCACTGGAGCATCACCTGACAAACAGCGAAGGCAATAGGGGCCACCGACAGATGTACTTTTTATCTAAATAAGAAAGAAAAAAAACAGGCCAGTTGCGCTGACAGTGGCTAGCTATGGTTTTTTGCGCACATTCTCTGATGCCAGTAAAGTTTTAAGTCCAAACTCCAGAGAGTTTTTGTACGGACGTGACTGCATGTCCTTCTCTCCATTCCAGTGATTTTGTGTCAGTGGATCGTCCCCCTCTCTCTCTTCTCCCCCTCCCCCCCTCCCCACAGTTTTGTCGATCACATCTACACCCATTGTGTGTGTTGTATTGACCCGCCAAGGCATCAACTGGGTGCTTTTAATGCCTGCATTCTGGAGTGCATCTTTTTTTGAGCGGAGAGAGCCTGCGTCCAGGCCGCGGGCTCCCTCCACCCCGAAGGCCTCTTGGAATCACTTTGTTCACTGACATGGAGGATTTGTTTCTTCTTCGCTGTGAGTGCAAAGTGTAATAAAGGCTGTTTCTGTTACTGAAATGCAGTAAAAACACCTCAGTTCATGTGGAAAAAAAACCTGTTTCCTGGTGTCTTTATTTTCTCGTCCGTGCAGGTGTGAACCCGCCTTACACAACTGAGATTTGCACTGTTTCTTAATTAAATCAATGTTTTTTTAGTACATTTTCTGTGGGCATGAGATGGAATGGAAAATACATGCAAGTCTGTGGAAGTGAGAAAAGGGGTGTCGACAACCAACGCATGTAGTGTTAAAGAATAAACAGGCTGTCCACACCAGCTGTTGAACACTCCAAAGGGAATCTTAAAGGGCTATGCCACCGATTTTACACATTTAACATGTGTTTACAGGTCTTCAGGAGTAATGCTGCATATGTGACAAAGGCCTTGTGTGGATCGAGGGGAAGCTGTGGTGATGTTGCTCTGTGGCTGTTGCATTGTGGGTAATGTAGGCATCTAGCATTGGCCTCCTATAACACTGTTGGTCTCATTATGGACATTGATCCAAATTGATACAGCAAGACCAGAATGATCTCCTTTTTTACGCAACATTTTCTCTTTCTTGAGCCTACAATAACCCAGAATGCAGTTAAAGACTGAGGCATTTTGTCGGATCACATGCAGCTTCCTCTGGAGCCACAAAAGACTTCATACTACTGTTGTCACACAAGCAGCAGGACTGTAGACCCGAAGACCCGTAAACACACGTGAATGTATAAAATTGGTGGAGTTGCCCTTTAAATCAAGGTCAAATTACTAGCTTTTTGCAGCGCTTTCAACCAAATCAACCAGTTTTCAGTAGCGGGTAAAGTTTTCCCAGTTGTCTTCACACAACGCAAGTGTTCAAGATTCAGGATCCGTTTCAGGCATGTACCATGAAATTATGTTGTAGCCTTTTTTTTTTTTTTGCTACTGATAATAACAAAATGATTTAAATTCAGGAGTCTCACAGCTTGAGGAAAGAACTACTCTGGTATGGCAGCGGATACTCTCAGTTCACACAATAGGTTTGTTGGCTCAGGAAAGAGCTGGTGAGCGGACCTTGAGTTAAGATTTGCTGTTTTTCTTTTTAAAACCACTATTCCCGAGGTCAAGGATAAGCTTTCACGCTCAATCCAAAGGCAGTTTGGAGACGTACCTCTCAAATACCTATTCAGCTCAATGAGAAATGGACTTCCCTCTGTCCTCGTAAATAGCTTTTATTGTGTCGTTTAAGTTCACCTCTTGATCCTGCAGTCATTAGTCCTAACGAGTAATAAAACTCAATGAGGAAAATCCAACAAATTGGGTAGCTGCGCTCCAATAACCAAACAGTGCACAAAGAACTGTAGTGGTGTTTCTTAATCCAACTCTCGTAACACATCATCATCTACTGTGTGGTATCAGTGTAGAAATCATCTGATGACTCTCTGTGAACAAGATTTAGATGCTTGCTGCAGTTTTCTCATCTCAGCGCCGTATCCTTTATCTTAAAGGATAAACCTGGGGATCTTCTTTGTTTTCGTCTTTTATTGTCAACAAGTCCTGTGAAAAGACCAAAACCAATAATGCATTAGTCCCTCTTACATAACTTTGTACCTTCCTGCCTTGCCTGTGGCTCACTGATCCCACTGATCCCTATAAAAATGAGAAATAAAGGCTCGGTGATGTCAGAAAACAGCTGGGCATTGTAGTTTTTTTTGAGCAGATGTCACTGAAATAGGAGTATATTGTGTAGTTATTGGGGGCAATAGGCTAGCAGGAACAGTGAATGTGGTGTGAATTACAATAGCACACAGTACCAGTGTTTAGGCAGTTGCTACGCAGACAAGGCTTGTTTTCAGGATCGGGTCTTTTCACGAGACCTGGCGACAATCCGAATAATCTAGAATGTCATCAGACCACAGACATGGTCAACAGTGAACAGAGCTTAAAGGTCTGATAAAGTGAAGCCGCTGCTGAAGTCCATCATATCTGCGTTCTTTCTGATGGCCAGCAGGGGGCGGCTTCACTTGTTTCAGTCTGATCATGTAATCTGTTGAGCTAATGACCCTAATTCACACTTGATTTACTGCCTCGGTAAACCAGTGGCTGGTTTCAAGAGTTTGTCACTACAGCATGATGTTCAATCATTAAATTATGGTCCTGTTTCAGACGATAAAGCAGGGTATGATTTATGACATCTTCAGCCTCTCGATCAAATAAGGTCACGTTTGGCTCCTGAAAACAAAGATGCAGAACACCGCAATGCCAAACTCGAGGCTTGGTAGTACACAAAGCAGCTTGCACTGGTCTTAGCCTTTAAATTGTCCATCATCCAACAACCTTCTTGTTTCCTTCCTGGTTTAATATGTAACTTTGCCGCCGAAAAGAACTTTCTGAGGACAAAGACGTTGTTTCATGTTGTCCTTGATCAGGCTTTACGAATGAGTAACTGCAGCTTTTCTGCTGTCATGACATCCTGTAATTTGTTGTGGGCACAACCTCATCACCACTTAGTGAAGGAGAAATGTGCTTTTGTGTTTCCCAAACAGAGACACTTAATCTTTAAATTCACGACGCTGATAGCACAGCGCATAGACCGCGTGCGCCGTATCTATCACATACTCGGGTCGCCTCGTTCCATCACCTCTCCTTTGCGTTTCCTGCGTGCAACTCAACCACCTCTGCAACGCCAAAAAAGCCCTCTATGCTCCCTCCCATTAGCGAGATGAATGAGCGGACGGGACAGCGGTGGTCTAATTCGGCTTCGCTGACTAATGGACTCAGCTGGCAGCTACATCTGCTAGCCATTGAGGAGCGCCAAGGCTGTTCACACACATTAGCAGCAGATCTCCATTCCAGGAGCTTGTTCAGGTAGTCGCACACCGGCTTCAGGCTGCGTTAGGCCCGAGATGAATTGCCTTGCTCTGACCAGCCAATATGGGAGGTGAACCTTGCCGCCCAAAATAGAATAAAATCAATGGGGCGGTGGAGCTTGTCCATGCCATGCAAAAGCAAACGCCAGAGCCATTGATTTTTCCGTCTGAATTATGTGCCATCGACCCCCTTGAAGTCCTCTAAATTAGAGTTGTATTATCAGGAGGATAAAAGAGTGAGGGGAAATCCTATAGGTGTTGACGAATGTCCGCACAACGCTTCAAGCCAAAACCCTAATAGTTTTCTGTCCTGGATGAGTCCAAAAACATTTTTGGGTGTACTTAAATAAAGGCCTATTTCACAAAAAAATAAGACCTTTTTTTCTAGCCGAGTCCTGGAGTGGCTTGGTGCTGATTGCTTCTGTACACAGAGGGATCGAAACTGTCAGTACAGCTCTCCCGCATATTAGAACTAATCTGCCACAGAGCAACTTTATCCAGGCCCGATTAGTCACGGCAGACGAGCGCTGTGGGCTGCCGAGGCTCTGACATCTCGCCGCTTCCCTGTAATGCACCGAGGCGGGTGGAGAGGAGCTCGCAGAGTCCGGAGGGTGCGTTTGTTCTCCGTCACCCGCCGAGGAAATCGATTCGTTCCGCGGAGAGATGAGCGTCCGCTATCGCACTGATAGACGTGCGGAGGATCATTTAAAAAACTCACAGAATCCATTTTGGATTGAGAAGCTCTAAGGTTTTTGAATCCTGCATTTTTCAACAGCTCCAACAAGTCCCTGGAAAGCTTTTATTGTGGTAGCACGGCACACACCAGAATTGACGTTTACCATCTTTAAATCTCTGTGTTATGAGTATTGATAACAACCTAGTCGATTTCATTGACCGACCTGGAATTGATTCACTGAGAAAGGGTAGCGATCTCAGACAGCGCTGAAGAGATGGCTGTTTTGTTGCGGGACCGATTCAAGATTTTGTAAATTCCAGCCTCGAGGCCGGGGATCTCCATGGCCTCCATATTCCTAAAATGATCTGCAGGGGAGAGGACACTAAAGAAAGCAGTTTATTTTGTTCACATGTAATTTATTGGAACTGTTCTATTATTATATTTCATTATTCATTTCAAGGCATTAGTTTCACAGAGCTTAGGGGCCTCCTGCAGACAAACAGGCAGACGTTTTCTGGAGAAGAAATATGAATCTTTGTATTGTTTTTCATTTCTTGGCCGCGGAAGAGTCCGGGGGGAATCTTTTCAGGATAAAGATGTTTGTTTAAGACTTAAGAAAACTGTGTAAAAAATGGCATTTTCATTAAGCTTTTTTATTTTATTTTTTTTCCCATAAGCTCAACAACAGCCACGTCTGACTTTTAGAGTACAAACAGCACCTCGGGTCACTGAAGTCCCAGAGGACGTGAACTCAGTGGTGACCACAGCCCAAACACAACTCAGCAGTTTGGGCATGTGAGTCCAGACGCAGCTCATGACATCTTTAATGTGACACCAATTAGGAAATGTTGACTTAGTTTCTGTCTTTGTCTTTGGAGAAGTAAAAGGTCAGGGTCAGCGCGGGTAGAAATGTTAAGTTCGAGAGTTAAATGTTAAGACGCCCTCACGCTGCGTTATTTTACTCTGTATGAAGTCAAATGAAAATAATCTGTTGACCACCTGTCTGCTTTCACAACTGTAAGTGATTTACAGTGTGGCTGTCACTCTCTCCGCCTTTCTTTAAAAACATCATGTACATACAGTGCTAACAAAGGCACATGGCTCCTGCCCTCTCCAGCCAACACCCAGTATATCTAAAGGCCACCTGACTCACTGTGTGGCACAATGTGGGAGGATAGTGATACTGATACTAGGCAAAAGGGTAGTCATGAAGAGGAGGAGAGGGCCGGGTGGATGACGTCACGACAATGGAAAAACGGTGTCCAAGAAGCTCACCAGCATTGCAGAAGATCCTCTTTCCCGTCACTCACCGCGGTGATTCACAGAATGCAGAGTAGCGAACACGAGGCAGCGCGGCTGTACGAGTGGGGACACCATCTTTACGAGCCAGAGCGTGGGTGTGAGAAATGCTTCAGGTCAGGATGGGGGTTTTCTAATACAACGTTCAGGGCCACAGTTATAAAAAACAAAACATGTTTTTAAATATAATACTCCGAGAGAATGCTCTGAATTTCCTAGATTTGGGGCACCCATCAGCTCAGTTAGTAGAGCGGGCGTCCCATGTTCAGAGGCCCTGTCCTCGCTGCAGCGGCTCCGGGTTTCTCATCCTGTAATCTCTGAAGCTGTCCTATCAATAAAGCCACACAAAAGGGATAATAATAATAATAAAAAATTCTCAAATTTAAGTAGTGAATTTACAAGGAAACAACTATCTGAGAATAAAATGCTAAAATTCAAAAGAGGGAGAAGGAGAAGAAGATGAAATGAATGAGGGAAATTCTTGAATATTCTCAAAGATTAAGTCTTAAATTTGTGGAAAAAGAGAAAAACAGAAATTCTGAGATTTAAGACCCAAATGTACAAGAAACACAACTAAAAATAGTTTTTGTTTTGTTTTGTCAAGGAACCACATCACTTCCACTTCACTCAGGGGAAGCAGTGCCGTCTGCGGTTTTTCTCTCATAAATCTGACACTTCTCAGAGAACTCATTTCTGAAAACCTATGAACTACTAAAGTTCTCGTGAAGTTACGAGTTAAATCTCAGACGTTCTGAGCCTTTTCTTGGAATATTACCCCCCCCTTCTCTTCATTTACATACTATGGCTACACCGTTGTAGTTTCTCATGCTGACCATCAGGTAATAACGACACATCATTTAATAATCTAAATCACTTTTATTAATTTAAGTTAGGTAGAGACACTAAACATTGGAACCACATTTGCTCTGCTACGGAGCAGTCTTCAGAAAAATTACAAAAAAAAAAAAAAAAAAAAAAAAAAAAAGAGGCTTATGTCATACTGTCAAAAAAAAAAAATGGCAAAAAATTAAGAGGTAGAGAATTTAGGCTCATTACTGTGACTGAAGGAATGATGCCTATTGGAATGTAGTTGAAATTCAAAAACTCTTGTCATCCCAAAGGTATATAAAATGTTCACACATCAAATATGGTGGAGACAGTCTTTTTTTTAGGGTACTGGGGTATTCACAACATTTAAAACATTTACATTTCACTTTAACTGGACATGGTGGACAATGGACAGGAGAGTTAAAGTGTTACTTTGGACAGATTAATGGAAAGCTAATGTCTTTAATGCATTTCCCTCAACCACACACACTCAGTGTTGGGACAGCGGTTCACCAGGAGTTTACAGCCTATGATGCATTCTTTTTCTTTTTTTTTTTTTAACAAATAATATGGTAACAGATAAATTTACAATATAAACACCACAGATCTTGAAAATATAGACAAGTGAGAGAAATAAAAGAAAAAAAAAAAAAAATGTATTTCCTCTCTGTTTCTCCCAAAGCAGTACATTCTGAATGTGTCACACATCGACTCCCTCGCCCACTTTTCATTCGAGAGGTTAGTCGATACAGACCTGAAAACAACAACAACAGGACCATTAACGGGACAAATGTTGAGTCCCCATTAGACGGGAAACACTGAAGATTTAAATCAGCCACAATCTGGCCTTTACATGTCCCATTTGGAATGACTTCATTATCAACATATATGCTACATGTCCGTAACTTAACAACAACAAAAACGGACTATGGTAAACTTGAAAGTGTGAAATGTTCTTGCTTTGTTTTTAAATGACACAAGCGACAAATCAGAGTCATGTTAAGCTGCAAACCAATTTCCTGACTGCCTATATAAAGAGCCTCTGCGCGGGGAGACGCCGGGAAGTTTGAAATGCTCCGTTGAACCTTCCTACACAGAGAATGCTGGCAGTGTAGAGAAAAATCAGAAATTACAGTGCATGTCTACAAAAATAAAATAAAGTGAAAACATTTTTTTTTTACTGTTTGTACAGTAACATACTGTATATTTCCACAATGACACTAGATAAGGCTGGTGACTACATTACGTAAATAGTTAATTATTGGATACCTTTTTCTGTATGATTTCAAAAACTAGTGACACAGAATATAGATGTTGGTTTCTTTAAACAAACTTAACAAAAAAAAAAAAAAAAAAAGTCAAAATAAATCCTTTGTGTAGTACACAGCTTTCTTTGTTCCAGAGGAACAATATGGTAAACCTTTGCATTTGCTCAATGCAAGTGCACCAGTCAAGATTCAGTCTTTCCTTCCATTTTCATCCTCAGTGGTTGTTTCCTCATGCTTGCAGATTTATGTGCCTCTGTTCGTGTTACAAACAGCGCCCCCTAGATCCCGTTCTTCGCCTCGTTGTTGTTCATGGCCTCCTTTCTCTGAGCTAGGAAGGGGTACATGCACTTGTCGGCGCCGAGGAACCGGTACATGCACACAATGGCCTCGAAGGGCAGGATGCTGCGGAGACAGGACAGAGATAAGATTAATGACACAAGACACTTGTGTATGGTTTACTGATAGCTGATGGAGTGAAGAACTGCTGAATTTTGGGGGCAGGGGGGTGTATATAGGAAGGAAACAGGATATTAGAATGCAGGAGGGCACTCACCTTTTCATGAAGTTGACCATATAGACAATACGCGGTGTACAGATCATGGGCTGGTCAGTGAGGATGGCCCTCATGGCCTGTTTCACACAGAACTCTGGCTTCAGGGGAGGCAGAAATGGCTCAATCTCTTTCCTGAATGGAAAGAAAAATATAATAAAATAAGTACATTACAGAAGCTCAGGGAACTTAAAATCTAATTTAGAGTGGTCAGTTTACTTTTTGCAGAATTGATTAAAAAATGTAATTAAAAGATGCTGGAATATACTTTAAAGAGGTAGATTAGTGGTACAGTATCTCTAAAGCTAAAGAACATGCCACCTGCTGACTGTAACCATCAAACAAAGCGCAGACTATTACAGCAGGAGGGGGGGCTTAGCCCAGGTGCACCTGTTGGTGAGGTTTTCCCCTGGGAAAGTTGTCCTCTTTGTCTAAGCAGAGCGCTGACCAACGGCGTACAAGCGATTATAGTATTTCTAACGCAACAAACTGTAGGCTGCTGCTTTGAACTTCAAAAGGTGTTTGCGGGGCAATTTTATATGGTGAAAATTACAGATGACAAACACTAACCAGGTGCAAGAACGCTTTAAAAAGAAAAACAAACAATTACAGCGACAAGTGTGGGTTGACGCTAACCTTATTCTGCAGCCTTTGAACATTCCCGTGTCTACCAGGTAAGGGCACACGAGAGTCATGTTGATGCCGTCCTTCTCAGAGGCCTTCAGCTCATGGCTCAGTGACTCGTGGAACCCGATGGCACCGAACTTACTGGCACAGTAATCCTGCGGGAATAAAGAGAGAACAGGTTAGCCCTGTAAAAGTCTGCCCCTGCCCGCACCCGGGGACCACAGAGAACATTATCAAACATGCCCCGCGGGCTTAGAGGTCTCTCCTTGCTGTTAATGATACAGCCACAAAAACCTGAGCGAGCCTGTCCGCTGTTCTACAGTTTCATTAGCATTCTTCTTCGGTGCATCAGGAGACCGCTCTGCTTGGCAGGAAGGTTTTGATGTGGTTCGCAGTGGAAATAATCTTTTAAAGAAAAAAAAGGGCTTGGGCAAACACAGATGCATGTTGATAAACATGGGGAGGATAAAGAGATGTGACTGTGCCCACATGACAGGCGAGGGCTTTAGTTCCCTGAAATTAATGTGCACATCTGAAATCACATTTGACGCACTTCCAGGACGCATAATAGCTGAACAAAAAACTGACTTAACGGCAGTCCCTTTGAAGGGGGGCTTTATCATCATGGATGAATGCTCGTGCAGCAAAAGCAAAACGTGCAGCTATAAAAACGAAGCCAAATGAGGTAGTAGTCCCTGTAGACCATCTGAAAACGACACCACGCTCAGCCTCCATTCTCAAATATCAAAATAAAACCGCCAAGGAGGGCTACCAATTTACTCCTGCTGTGGTTATGGAGATAAATGATTCCACTAAATATTTTAATATGCATTAAATAACAAAAAGAATCTGTACTGGGAGAGAAGGGGAAAAAAAAAAAACTATAGGAAGGAAAAACCTTATCCATTGAAAGCGGCTGTGAGCTGAATACTGAGTGAGCACCAAGTTGTTCACAAAGCAGTGATGAAGATGTCTCTGTCCCTTGGGGAGCTGTCAGCTCGTTCTGGCCCTGGGGCCAGAGCCCAATAGGGGCCCAACACCCCCACTGCTGCAGATAGAGGAATCTATAAGAGGCTCCCCAATGCTCATCTGTGTCCCTTAATTTAACGGGTGGAGGGACAACTAGAGAAAGGGGGCCTAGCCTCCCCCGGCCCAGTGTGCTAGCTGGCACGCCGAGGGCTTCGGAGAAAAGCACTGGTTTTGGATGGTGGGAACGACGGGATGTGTATGTGTTGTTGTGTATGATACTAACCTCCACTCCAGCTGTGCTGAATAAACCCAGGGAGCTGGCAACCGTCACAATGTGACCATGATTCAGCTCCAGCATCTTGGGGAGAAACGCCTTGGTGGTCTGGGGGAAGGATAGAAGAGACAGAAGGGCAAAGAAAAAAAAAAGAAGAAGGTTAGTTCACTTGCAGTTTGTCTGTGCCAAAGCCCTTTGATCCTCTCTGCCTCCCTCTCATCCCCCCTCTTCATGTGTTTCTCCCTCTTCTCCATGGTGATGCAGAGAGAGGCGTCTGAATGAGAATTCATAACAGGCAGAAGAAAAAAAAAAAAAAAAAGAATCCGTCTGAGCATGAGAGGTGCTGCACTGGAAAGTATAAAAATTTCACTTGAAATTTTTCTTTGTAATAGGTGTGAATTAGGAAGAGAAGAATGAGGATTTTCACCTCTTCAGGTATTCACTGAACAAACAGGTGTGTGTGTGTGTGTGTGTTACTGTACAATCTGTTCTTTTCCCACACAGATCTGGTGCCCGTCGCTGGGCCCGGCTCTAAAGACTTGGTGACAACACCAATCATAGGCCTCCGTTCACTCAACAACAATACAATCCAACCTCTAGTCTGCCTGCACAGCCTCGCACCCTGCCTGAGCAGCAGTCAGCGGAACAATCAGTGGGGAGATGAGCCCTGAGATGAAAGAGTTTCACCGGAGTGCCACGTGAGAGCCTGAGTGGTTCCACCGGCCGGTTCGATGAGAGTTAGTGAGGTGGTGAGAAGAGGGAGAGAGAGTTAGCAGTTACAGTTGATTGACCTATGGATCCTTTCCTCTTTCTGCCCGTCTGCTGACTTTGGACACAGCATGAGCCAATCAGCAGGTGTGACATGTGACGGCAATGACAGGAACTGACCAATCACTCTCCCACTGGGAGGTCTACAAACAACCAGCAGGCCTTTTGTTGGGAGCACTGCTAGATCTATTCAAGTCAGACGTGCGCTGCCATAGTGAAGAACAATGCATGAATGGTACAACACTTCAAAAAGTCACTGAGGCTGCAAATGAAAACACTGAGGGCAACTTTAAATCACAGTTAGTTGATAAAAGTATGAAAGAAGAACTCCAAACTCTTGCTGGTTACGGGATGTAATGTTAAATATGGCTGGATACGACTTCTGACAGGTTAATTCCCATCTCCAAATAATTCTGTGGTCGTGTCAATGAGAGGTGAAAGCTTCATTGGTTGGTACAGTATGCAAGCCTGGCCAGAGAAAATGATTCAGCCTCCTTTGTAAACATTTGCTGGAGGGAAGCACAGAGCCAGAGAGTGCATGGTACCAGGTAGTACAGCCATGAAACCACTGGCAGGGGAGGAAAAGCCTCATTAAAACTGCACCCAGAGATTAACTGCACGGACCTACTGACTTCTAGTGTAATCTCTGCTATGCTTTACTGTACTGTAATTGGACATCTTTATCCTTGTGTTGGGAAGTAAAACTGGAAGCAATAAGTCAGATCTGCACAGAGAACGGCTGGTGAAAGCCAGTTGACTTCACCATTTTGAGTTTATTCTATAGCCGGGTACAATATTACTGATCTGACTGAGCTCCAAACATCTGCACTTTTCCAGGACATAAATTTTCAAGTTGCTGCAATATTCAACTCATCGAATGATGGGGCCCCACAGAGAGGGAGCGAGGGAACAAGAGGCCTGGATAAAAGCTGAGAAAGGCCTGCGCAAGCCAGAATGGCAGCGGATGAGGGAGAGAGAGTTGCGTGCAAATGAAGCATTAACTTAAGATATGCCCATACCTGACGTGAGCCAAAGTTTCCCACTCCCACAGCAACTTTCAGAGAGCAGGGAATGACTTGATCTGGCACATTGCTCTACGACTAAAGCCAGCACTCAGATACAACTGGACAAGTTTGCTGAGTGGTCTGGAAATAACTGGAACTGATGGAGGAAAGGCTGATCCCCTCAGCTGGAGGACGGGGCAAAACGTGAACAAGCGTCCCGTCTCCCTCGCTCTCTCCCACCCTCGCGTCATGTCCCGCTTCTCATGGCAGCTCTGGCATGTGGGTATGACCCCCGCTGACCTCTCAGACACAAAATGTGTGAAGGCGACCAGGGGCTCGTGTCTTACATCAGAGCGGCCGTAATTGGGTCTCAACGCTCCCTTGTTCCGCTAAATTACCCGCTGACACAGCCGGGCCTCCTTGGCCTATGTGGGGGTGCCTTGCCCGCTGCACCCCCTAATTGGTGTGTGCCCCCAGGAGCATTTAAGCCACACAAAGCTTCTTGCAGCTGGGGTGTCAGGCTGCATTAGCGCAAGCGCCTGACCAACAGGAATATGAACAAAATATTGGCCTTTGCGTAGGACCAGATGGCCATTTAATTGGGCTGACTTCTCCCTGGATGAGAGAATGAAGGAGGGAGAGAAAAATCCTGAGCTCGTCTGATCTTACACCCGATCGCAGAATTCGAGTGGGTTGCGTTTACTGGTCTTTAGGGCTGAGGGATGCAGATTGGTCACGTTGTGGTGGCCATGCTAGTTACAGCTGACTGAGCCTTAAACCCCCTGCTGTTTGTCCTACTGGAAATCCAATTTACCTGGAAAGCAACATCAGAAAGCCAGAGGGGATGTGGTGTGAGTGCACGACACACATCAAGCATCCAATGGAATGTGTCACCGAACACGGTTGGTGCAAACAATCCAATTCATTCATAAATTTCCTGGCTTTTGTACATTTAGTAATCCAGTAGAATTACTCATCATTTTCACAGATCACAATCCAAAAATATAATTTTTTTTAAAACTCACATATTTAAGTTCTCGGGCAATCAAACCTTAGTTGTACAGAACTTATGCTCGCCAAACTTTTATCATTTAAAGTCACTTCATAAAACTTTATTATGACTTTTTTCTTTGCCATTAACCCAATTTTTTTGGATGTGTTCAAAAAATAATAGCTCTGTAGCTATGAAAGCTAAATATTGGTCCCAAATGCTGATTTTTAAAAAGATTTTCATGTCCAAATGGATTTTTTTTTTTCCTTGTTCTTTGCTTCCCATTCTCATAATTCAATTCCACTGAGGGCTGAAAGGGTTTAATCTTCTTCATAAAATTAATTTATCAAGCAAAAATGCCAAATATTCTTTGATTCCAGCTGTTCAAATATGAGGAGTGGATGTTGTTTTTTGTCACATGATGACAAACTGATGATCTTTGGGTTCTGGACAATTAATCTAAACACCACATTGGGCTCTAGGAAATATATTGAGCACATTTGAATGCTACAGTATAATTTACACTAAGTTGATGAAAATGGTTGTTAGTGTCAGCTGTAATCCCATCCCTTGAGAACAGGTACCACTCAGGGAGAGACACAACGTGGGAGTAGTCATGGCCAGCTCCAGTGAGGGGTACAGGTGCACCAGGCCTGAGGAGGGGCCCATATAAAACCAGTCAAGTAGGACCCTTCTGCCTGGCTGCCTCCTTTCTCTGGATACAGCAGGAATGCGGCCTGCGGAACTTGGCTCCTGTCGCCTGGCATCTTGTCAAGCTGATCCACAGACAAGAAACCAATTGTCAGATAAAGTGGGTCAGCAGCAGCTTACCATTACCCTCTCGCCTCGACTGTGGATGGGACGGCACTGCCTTCCTTCCCCTTTTCTTTCCTCTGCTCTTTTCCCGCCATGTCACTGTCGAGGGCTCTGCGCTTTCATGCAATCGCACGAGAGGAACGATTTCCAGGAGAAGGGGAAATGACTGCTTACTGTTCATAGACCACCAGTTGGATAACCGGCCCCACTAGACACACACACACACACACTCTAATCCTCAAACACAAACTGGTGACACTTACTGAAATGACTGCGCATTCCATCCCGCCATGACTAAAGACTGAGGCGCCAACATCACAAATCGCCAGCTGGACTAATCAAAGCATCATCAAACAAATTAAATGTTATGACCCCCTGCCTCTTAAAAACCTAAAGGGAGCGAAGGACTGAATCATAGCCGTTTGTGAGTGTGTTTTGTGTGTATGCGTGTGCGTGTGTGTGGCAGAGCCGGATGAACAGAGCTGGCCTCCATGACTGCCATGCAGCTGCACCCACTGCCTCCAAATCAGGTTGGGAGGAGTCAGAGGGGCCTGTGGAAGGAGGACAGAAGAAGTGTGGGGTCTGAGCTGGGTCGGTCTGGCAGACACCCACACACACACACACTACAAATAGCATCCGCTTCCTGTTCATGTCTCCATCCCTGCCTTATTCCCACTACACTGTCCAACAAATTATGAAAAATTATATAAAAAAATTCATCAGTCATTCCTCTGTCTTGATGTGAACTCCGGCCTTCCATTTGCTCATTTTACACTTTTCGATGAAGGGGAAGCTTTGAACCTGCCGTCATGTTACTCTTGAGGAACTGGGTGTCTGTGTCTCTGATGCTTCCCTGACTGGTGTAAGTCACTATGAGGTTTTGTCAAATAGTGCTACCTGACGCTAACTCCTCTTTTGTAAATTCCCTCTAGTGTCACCATTTAAAAACATGAACCTAAATAAACAAGGTTTACAATCCACTTCGTATGACTTGGCCCTAAATGGGGTGTATGAATTGAGTCACAAACCACAACTAAGCTATTTTATAAACCTGTTGTTCAGATAGGAAAAAACTAAATCAAAGGCTTGTGTAATGCACCACCTGCATGCAGTGAGTAACTGTACCATGTTTGTGTAAGAGGAAAGTGGACAGTTCCCCGTTAGTCTCAGCTCTATTCATCTAGCTTGTGTCTTTAATGAACCACATCCTCCATTCTGGCTGTCGCCATTCATTAAGTCCCTCTTTCATCTGCCCCCCCCTCCCCTAAAGAAACCACGCTCTCCACAGAACATGGGAGAACACAAACACTGGGCCCCCATTAAAAAACAAAACAAAACAAAAAAAACTCCCAAATCTGCCACCCAACCACTGGATCCTGACTCCAAAAGAACGTGGAGAAAGCCAGCAGAGAGGCACATGAATAGTTGAATGAAGCATCCATTAAGAAGAGGAAATACACAACCTGCTTGACTGACAACACAAGAGATTTTCATGCTCAATTAGGGAGCTTCACGATCACCGTGGTTTCATGGTATCATTGAGAATGCAGCTCTCTGTAAAAAGAAGAGCCTGCGGCCAAACTCTCAAAATGAGCATCATCCGCCTCACTTCATCCATTGCTCAATATATCGTGACAAATGCAATCAAAGATGAAATGGTCAATTCAGAGCTGTGCGACCAGGCAAAAAGGACAGTCCCAGTCCTTGCAATTCACTCCCCAGCAGGCCTATAAACCAATTTGTGCAAAATCACTACAATTGTCCCGCAGAGCAGGCCATTGCCAAGCAATGCAATCAATTATCAGTACTGTTTGTTTGGGAATCTAGGAGAGGGGCTTAGATGCTAAAAACACTCAATTCAAATCAGTGAGGCCGCGCTTCTCAATGGATGTCTAATTGCCCGGCTCCAACCACTGGCCCTCCACACAGGCACACACACACACACAAAAAAGCTGCAATAGCACCTGGCGCTGCAGCGAATGCTTATCTAAAAGCGCAACATATTCACTCCATCAAGTCCACGTAGCCTTTCAGATAAGTATTCACACTGAAGGGCCCCAAGGAAATGAGCCAGAGTAAAATCTGATACACAACAAATCACCGCCTGCCAACAAAATGTGGTGAGCTGATGCGACGCAGATCCAGCCCACGTACGGAACCACCTGCCTCCATCACGCTAGTCAGATCTGTGCAGATCTGGGCTGCAAAGGAGAGGCGAGGGAAGGGCCGACATACCATGCGGATCCTCTGTGATTCAGGCGGCCAAAGAGACAAACCCGTGACTTTCCTCTGGCAGAATTAAACTAACCGGAGCTGAAGTTCAAACAAGCAAGGGAACTATTTATGGTCACACTTTTTCAATCCTGCAGACACACATACACACACACACACACACACACACACACAAACCTTTGATTCTTTTATTTGGCACACAGAAGGAGAAGATTATGAATAGGCATGCAAGTCAGGCTGGAAACATTCCTGTGAACCTAGCATCACAGTAAACACATCTGATAACACTGTGCTCATGGAAACTGAGGCAGATAAGTCAGACCATCAGATTCTAACCGTTCATATTCACACAACTCTGTTTACAATTTTGGCATGCTCTATTGCCTGTGCGTCAACTCACCCAGAAGTGTGCGTGACAGTTGACCACCATGGTGCGCTCGATCAGCTCGTCGGGGCACTCCAGGAGGTGATGGCCGGAGACGACGCCGGCATTGTTGATCAGTATGTCCACCTCTCCCACCTCTCGACGCACCTTCTCGGCTGTAGAATACACACTCTCCCGCTTCCCCACGTCGCACACATAGGTGTAGACCTGCGGCTGGAAGGGAGGGACTTCCTCTACGCCTCCAACAGGTCCTTGAGGGAAAGATGAAGAAAAGGAAAAAAGGTCAGGCTGATTCAGAGTTATTGTCACTTTTGTAAATTGTAAAACTAAATTATAAATTAGACTGACGTTTAAAATATTGGTGCTTTTGTTCATCCATTATAGTGCATGTTAAGAGTGACTTTTGAGGTAGGAGCTGCACACTTCATTTGAAATATAGACCAGGTGAACAAGCACTGAGAAGTCAGGCTTGTTTGAAAAATCAAAGATAGTGCGCAAAGATGCCTGTGAAGCGTTGCAGTGATCATGTAACACTCACACTGTACAGTGTCCTTGACGTACATATATATATATATGTACTGCCGCTGCAGAAACACAAACAGAATGCCACCTAAAGACAAGCTGATCGTGCGTAAAAAAAGAATGAACTGCTGGAAAGGAAGCCCACTTACCGTCTTTGGTTATGGGAGTGTCCAGCTCATGGTATATCTGCCGCACCATCTCCGCCGTTTCCTCATTGCTTTGGCTGTTTATGTCCCATAACACCAGTATAGCTCGTCTCCGGGCGAACTCCTTGGCGAAGAGCCGCCCGAGGCCGCTTCCAGCCCCGGTGATCACGCACACCTGTCCCGCCACGCTCTTCTCCTTGGGTCGCACCACCCACTTCGCCCCGGCAGTGACAAAAGCCCAGAGCACTTTCAGAATGACCACGAAGAACTCCGCAATGATGATCATCATCTTGACCAGTTTGATCAGTTCAAAAAATAAGCAAAGCGGGGGCAAGAAGACGCGCAAAGGGAGTGAGTCCCCTCTTGTGTGCAGCAGATAGGCAGGGTCACGCCGACAAAAAACTTGGGACTACAGTGCAAGGCAGGCAACGCACATGCACGCAAAAGTGACGGGGGAAAAAAACGCAAAAATCTGTGAGCGAAAAGAGGGGAGTTTAGATGCGGCTCGGTCAGAGTCCAGCTGCCACTTCAGTTGCAGTGAGTTACGAGCAGCTACTACCAAACTGTGCGTCCTGCTTCCTCCGCTGCTCCTCCACTCATCTCACCCTCACTCGCGGCGCGCTCGCTATTTATTCAGTCCACCCATGAGCGCTGGACCCAATAGGATGGAGACTTGAGCGCCTGTCAGAACGAAGCGCTCGCTCCATAGACACACACTCGGGAGGTGATGTAACCTAGAAAGTCTTTACCTAACACTCATCTCATGCGGGTTTTTTCTTTCTTTCTTTGTGTCTGTTTGACATCACAAAGGAAGATCAGAGAATTGGTTTCCACCGTTTTTTAAAAAACGCTTTGCTGTGTTTGTGTTGCTCTTTATACTTTCATCAGGCGATATTAAAAATGCTGATGATTGAAATAAAGAATGTGAATTTAATATCCAGTTGCCCTTGATTGATTTCAAGAAAGGTCTCGTTTTGATGTGAATTATTATTATCATTATTTCAATATTGAGTATTAACGTGTTTTTCCCAACACGAAAATGCAGATTTCACACAGCCACAGATCAGGCCATATCTTACAGGTCCAGGTCAATGTCCGCTCATAGACGGAAACAGCAAAAATAATCGTTTTTCCCTTAAAAAAAAAATAACAATAATCCACACTTTATGTATATTGAGCTGCTTTTGTTTTGATTTCAAGCATTCTTAGACATATCATAGCAATTTACTACCATGTGATCTGCTGCTCACTGCGGAAAGTGAAAGTGTTGGGTAAGGTACGCAGCCAGGCAGACGTAAAAAAAAAAAAGAAAAAGAAAAAGAAAAAAAGAAAAAAAAAGCGTGGCCAATGGTAATCTGTTTCTATGGGCAAACAGGCGTGATGTTATATGTTTACTGCCTCACATGAGAAGAATTCTGATGGCCAACATGTGAATATTGCATCCAGTGAATGTCCTATTCAAAATAATTGGATCAGAAAAGGGCCTAAGTACGAACAGCAACATGTAGGAAAGCAAACATTTATTCTTAAGTTCCCTTACAGAGCAATAATATATAGATGAGTGCTACTGTTAAACATACTTTAGCTCTCAGCACATGTGCTTTTTAAAGCAGAATATTTGATTGTACATCTGAAACTATCTGCATCAAATCATTTCATAGGAACGCAAAATCAGCTTTCTAAATGGAAATACTGCAAAACTATACTTCAGCCTCACTCACACATCTTTAACAAAACGCTTTTGGCCTTTTCAATTCAATACTGCCTTTAAAGACAGCTAACCGAACTGTGTGTCTTATCTTGTAACCTTGCTGCTGCTCACACTGCCTGTGTTTTACAACCTGGAGCAGGCGCGGTGGTCTCTTCTCTCACTGAGCTCCAGTCAGAATCCAGCGGAAAAGCTTCAGCGCAGGAATCTTCCCCCTGCAGCGGCTCTGCACACACACACACACACGCACAAACACACCGCTCGGTAAAAATGAAGTGTTTGCTCCCTCTGCCGGACGAGGGAGTGCTTAACCATCACCTGTGGCGTAAGAATTAGAAAGGAGCCGTCGTAAACGTGCAGTAGACCACCCTATTTTATAACAATAACACGAGTTCGTCGAAAATATGGTCGTGGATGACAGAATGTACAATTTAAAGTTAGCTTAGCATTAGCTTTCCAGAATTATAACGGGAATACCATTAAATAAAACACAATTGAAAAAATTCCGAGATATGACACTGCAAATTTAGAGACTGTTTAACAAACACTAGCCTTCTAGCGTTGTGATGCTATATTTGATCAAAACACCGACAACATTCGCATCGCGAATACTTTGAGCGGCGAATAAAAGAATCTTCGAATCAGGCAGCTCGCAGGGCGGTCCGTGTGGGTCCTCAAACGTATAACGCACACATGCGCAAAAGAAAATTTCTCTTTCTCGGTGGGCGCAATGGCGGACGCAGAGTGAGTGTTTGCTGCCGATTCAAAATCTAAGCACATCCAGGGTTAAAATGAACATCTTTGTTAATTTTACACCCTGGATGGATTGTTTAGTTTGCATACATCATAAACATAGTAATATTGTTAAAGATGGTTTTTGCTATTTTCGTTAAGATGACTTTGTTCAGACTTAGGTGTAGCCTTAGCAGCAGTACAACATGGCTGTCTCTGTAGTTTCCATGCACTCAAAAACCGTTTGTTTTATGTGCTAAAATGAGAACAGAGTTAAGTATTCGCTGTTTATAATATAATGTGAACTCTTATGTCTCTGTTTATGCTTCCAAAATACGTAGGCTAGCCCTAAAGTTAGTACAGGCTACCGTAAGGAAGCCGGTAGCAGACAATATAGCAAGCTAGCGGCTAGCGAGGATGAAGAGACGTGTCAGTGTTGTAAATTGGCAAAATGTGCACAGTTTGTTTGTTTCTAGCATAGTCCTGAAGTTCTATATCTTTGTAACAGAAAAAAGGTACCGGCGGTCCCTGAGAGCCTTTTGAAAAGGCGAAAGGCCTTCGCCACCATGAAGGCCATGCGTGTCAAGAAGATGCTGGCTGAAAAAAAGGTAACGTGGTTGCTTCTACTTTGGCATTTCTCTAAAATGGGACGATCTGTTGGTGGATGTCAGTGAGTGGCTGACGTTAAGGTCTGTAGCCCTTTAATTCAATCGGCGTGTTTTTCAATTGTTTTCCCAGGCCCGCAAAGTGACCAGGAAACTGATCTACAAGAGGGCTGAAAAGTACCACAAGGAGTACAGGCAGATGTACAGACGTGAAATCCGTCTGAGTCGTACTGCTCGCAAAGTGGGAAACTACTATGTGCCTGCTGAGCCCAAACTGGCCTTTGTCATCAGGATCAGAGGGTGAGTAGTGTCCTTACCTGGGATCAGAACTATCCTGCCTGTCCGACTCATCACTTAACATTCACATGGATTACTCGATTTACAACTAGACATGATGCTCAAGCTGTTGGTGCTCATGTTTCAATAGCTGTTCCTGCTCACATGCTGTGTTGCTGTTTGGAAATGCCCCTTCCTTGTTTCTGCATGTTTCCCATGGTATTGAATGTAGAATAAGAATTCTAAAATTGATGCTAGTGTGGCAACATTTTGCATGCTAGTGCTTATAGAAGCTCTTTCAAGATTTATGTGCTTGTGGAAACACTAGTATGTGAAACTAGGCTATAAAGCAGTTTAAATATTGCGCCAAGCAATGCAGTCATGAGGCTGTTCAGGTAATGTCTTTCCATTTTGCCAGATGAAGGGACTGCTTTTCAGACTTTCACCCAATAATGTCTTAATTTGGTTAATAGAGCAATCCATGTAAGTGTTGATGAAATGTAAATGGGTTTAGTCTTGTGGTTAATGATGTAAATTCTTTCCCCGACTTATCGACTATGGTGATACAATTAAGCAATTTAAGCCAATTATATCTGAAACCACAATGAATAGAAGTATTGTGAAAACCCACATACTGATGTTAAACCTTATGCTAAACATAGTCTTAATTTTTTCCCAGTATCAATGGTGTCAGCCCCAAGGTCCGTAAGGTTCTTCAGCTGCTCCGTCTGCGCCAGATCTTCAATGGTGTGTTCGTTAAGCTGAACAAGGCTTCCATCAACATGCTCAGGATTGCTGAGCCCTACATCGCTTGGGGGTAAGGCTGTTACTATTCAAACTTAATGTTGACTTTGTGATGGAGAGGGTAAAAAAGAGGTGTATTCCCACAGTGGACCATCCTGAATTTTATGAACAGTACTGTTATGGTGTAGGGGCACACAGATACTGGTGACCGTAACTTTTCTATCCCTGGAATGTGGTTAATGATGCCGAACTTTTTTCCCCATCTTATCGAACATGGTGAATACTGACTTAACATAAGCCAATTTTGTCTGAAACCACATTCCATAATAGTGATAGACATGAGGTAGTGTGCATTTTTTGTACATGCGCATTTTGAGAAAATACGTTCATTGGTTCTTGGTTTAGATAAAAACATCTAGTTGTGAGAATTTGAATGGAGAAATACAGTTGACTAGAATTGTTTCAATGCTCCAGTTGGAGACAAACCACAATGATTACACTGGATATGCCTTTTTGTTTTCTTTCTACTTTAAGTTTTACTGCAACCACGAGAACATTGTTGTTAATGTTGCCGTTTTTGGCTGTCATAATTTGGGAGAGGGTACTGTTATTTTAAAAGTAGACTAAATATCAAACTTGGTTGCAGGAGGTGAAAGCCTGGTTACATAAGTTTAGATTTAAAGGCTTGTTATAACTGAGATAAAAAGGTGAAGTATAGAAAAGTTTCTGATCTGAATTTTTGACACTGCCAAGTGCTCTAAACACTTACCTGACCTCCAGTAATTAAACAGCCAAGTAGTGCAGTAGATGTGCAAATTAAACATCTTGATTGTCTGTGTCCAACCTTAAATGGTCAGCATTTGCTTTTATGCAACCTTGAATAAAATCTACTTCAGACATGTTACTGCAAGAAATTTGTGAGTGGTCCATCTCTTGTGTGTAATCAGCCACACTAAACTGCTGCTGAGATGTTTAGGCAGGGATCACCTGAAGGAAAGTGTTGGAGCAGGTCATTTGCCTTTGACTGTATATTTAAATAACCTAAGGGCCTCAAGTTTTGAGGTCAGTTCAGCACTAAGGTTTTTGTTTAACTCTTGCTTTAAAACTTCTCAATACAGTGGATTGACCTATAAATGATATCGAACTAATTTAAGGTCATTATGATAACCTTTATGACTTATCATTCCCCCCAGGTACCCCAACCTGAAGTCTGTGCGTGAGCTCATCTACAAACGTGGCCATGGCAGAATGAGGAAACAGCGTATCGCCCTCACAGACAACGCTCTGGTGGAGAAGGCCCTCGGTATGAAAGTGTTCTTTTTGTGTTAGTTTGTACGTCGCACAGCACGTAGATGCATATTTGAAGTCAAGATGGTTCTTGGAGATAACCTTGTTTCCTCCAAGAACAAAGCATAATTAGGGTATTTTACGTACACATTTGTCTCACAAAGCACACTGCTTCAAAAGCAGAAACACAATTTAATATACTGTAAGAGTGAGGCATGGTGCTGCATGTGGTTAATGATGCACACTTTTTTCCCCGTCTTATCGACTATGGTGAGAAAAAACTGAACTATGCCAGTTTTGTCTGAAACCACATGCCTATCCAACAGTAAACTTGTTTAAGTCAATCTTATTGATCTTGAGGGTAAAAGTTTGAGCTGTAAGAGCTTGAACTTGCTGGGATATAGCAAAAGTCTGAGTTTAACAAATTCTCAATCAGTAGTCAGTTATCCAATATGCAGTTTCTGACTCATTTTCCCAGTTGATGGTGAGATTGGATAACTCGCCTCTCGTCTCTGCTGATTTCCAACAATGGTTATGCAGCTGAACTTATGTAAATTGCTGTTTGATCTGCAGGCAAATATGGCATCATCTGTGTTGAGGACCTCATCCATGAGATTTACACAGTTGGCAAGAACTTCAAGCCCGCCAACAACTTCCTCTGGCCTTTCAAGCTGTCATCACCCCGTGGTGGAATGAACAAGAAGACCACACACTTTGTGGAGGGTGGAGATGCTGGCAACAGGGAAGATCAGATCAACAGAATGATCAGGAGGATGAACTGAAGTTTTGGTGAGTGGTAGGAACATGGCACATCTCAGTCTACATAGCTGATTAGGTGTGGTTAATGATGCATATTCTTTTTTCCCCATCTTATCGACTGTGGTGAAAACAATCTGAAAATAAGCCAATTATGTCTGAAACCACATCTTAGTCACACAAATGGATGCTTTATTCATGCACGACACTGACAAAGTCATGAGGCCAAATTTAACTTGGTTTAAACAATTTAATTCCTTAAAGTGTAACTTTTTGATCTAAATCTGACCTATGATGTAGATGAGCTGGATGAGGTCTGTCTTGAATGGAAACATATCAGCCACTGTTGAAAGTGCTCCTAACATGACCACTGTCAAGCGCATAGCTATGATTTCCCAAATGCTGTTTATGGTCCCCATAATGTCTTAATACAGGGCTCATAACAATCTATGTGGGTGCTTTAGAAGTGTGTAATGAACACTGCTTTGTTCACTATTGTTGTGCATCTGGTAACAGAATGAAGGTTTCTAATCTATAATTATGCTTTTTTTTTTTTTTCTTTCAGGTTATCAAAGGACTCAAAATGTACAATAAAACATAAAAAAAAAAAAAACCCAACTGTCTTGGTCTTTAATGTGATTGTCATTAAACACGTTGTCTTTTTCTTTAGCAGAGGTCTCCATATTTCCTCCCTTTATTCAGTTTGAGTTAGAGCACTTTCTTTGGGAAAGCACATTTACTTAAGTAAAATTTGAGGTACTGTTTACACAAGTGCTTATGTTCTACCTTTCCCTGCTGCTTCTACATTTTTGAGGCAAATGCTGTTCATTTCTACCCCACTGCTTTAGTTGCTTTGCAGTAAATTTACTACAAAATATGAATTAATGAAGATTCAATAATTTACAAAACAGAAATTGGCTATAACATCACAAATGTTCACACTGATGCATTCTATATGAGTGTTTTTCCTTAACCCGATGCTAGTACAATACTTGGATAAGCTTTAAATACAGGACAGAAAGTTATTTTACGCTAATGTCTACCAACTTGATCATGTCCATCACTGACTCCTAAAAACGTCAAGGTGATGACTATGTGCATCTATGATGAATTGGTTGTATTTCCTACGTACTTGCAGTATTTCTGCAACATAAGGATCTTGATCGGACTTTAAACATAATCACTGGTAAAATAAGGAGACATAAATACAGGAGCTGTCACCTAACGGCGATTCGAGCTTGTTTCCATGGTGACGCGGTGACTCGGTAGCATTGGCCGCGGTGAGCTGCAGCCTAGCACTGCTGCTCGGAGGATGACTAGTTTGTACGAATCCTCAATTTTAATGACCGGCTGTCGCACGTTTGATCTGTAACTAGTTTCCTTATGTTAAAACAGTCATTGTATGGCAGCTCCAACATGATGACTTTCCAGGTCAACACATCGCTACCAACCGCAAAGGCTTTGATATCAGAGGAAAGCTCAAATTGCAGCCAACGCGGCCCTGACGCGGCTGGATATCCAGCATACAGGAACTTCAGGATGGGGGCAGGTGGAGGACAAGCAGCGTTCAGACAAAATGATCATATGAGGAGGAAATTCCCTGCAATACAACCCTTTAGCAGTGAGTAAGCGTGCTCCATGTAATCTGCTGAGCTCATTTGTAGATGCAGTTAGCTTAGCTATCTTGTCAAATGAATGCTGACTATCACCGGTCATCTCTGTTGTAGAGCCCAGGGACTGGAAAGCCTTGGTTAGCGGCATCGTAGTTGGAGGGTAAAATGTGTCAAATTAATCATCACAGTGGTATAAAAGATCCAAATACAATACACTAATTGTACACTGTATGTGTCATTAATCTGGGTGGTATTGGGCCTGTTGGAACTCCATGTGTGTTGGTATGGCTGGTTCTTATTTCTCTGTCGCTAATTCATGTGTAGGTCACCCATTTTAGCCAAAGATGACAACCTGGAGTCACAGAACAACCTGGAGAAGGACATGTGTGGGAGACACTTTGTGTTTGACAAGAAATGTAAGAAAAGGAGTTATTACAGTTTAGAGTAGATCTATAATATCATTTATATTCTCCCACTCAGAAATATGACGATCACATATTTGACATAGGAACTGAATTGGTTTTTAAAAATGCATACACATTGAATCTTCAAGATTGGTCCTGAATTGTAACCTGACAGCCACTAGGTGGAGCCGTCATCGCACATAATGAGCACAATCCTCATTTTAATGACAGCAAGTGTAACAGTGATATTTGAGAGAAACTTAGAGCATTTTTTTTTAAAATCCCTTTAGAGAGTTTCTGTCTTCATATCAGATCTGGATCCCTTCTGTTTGGCTAAATGTTATTATTTTTTTAAGGTTTTGAGAGGACCAGGACTGTGATTCCTCCCCTGCCAAGAGACTACCATTTGCACAGACCTGGCAATCTGCATCCCCTCAGCCTCTCCAAGCAGCTTTCCCACAGCCATGCTGGGCGGCCCTTCACCCTGGGGTAACCGGTGGATTAATGTCACTCAGTGCAGTAGTTGTAGCTGTACTCTTCATCGCATATTTCTGGAGACAGCTGCACAGATTGCAGTAATTAGACTTGAGTCACTGTCTCATATGACGAGAATACGAGAGAAAAGCAGCCAGATGCAATGAATGTTTCAAGGAGCCGTGATTTATCCATCACAAGCAGATGATTTTGAGCTGACAGTAAATCGCGGGGGAACACGGGGTGCATGATTCTTGCTATAACTGAACCAGTATCATCTTTGCAAAATAAGATCACCATCATTCGTTTCTGGCTGTAGAGCCTGACTGATCCTGGACGTCTAGTAATCAGTATCAGATATGGTATTGGCATATACAGCAGGGTCAAGACCTCTGACACCACTAGTCAGAAATACTTATGCTTTGCATTTGTTTCTTATGTTAAACTATTTTTTCCATTGGATATGAAAACAAAGCTTGAGTGAAAAGTTCAATCCAAAACATGTCCACAATTCTGTCCTCCAGCTACCCTGAAAGATACGAGCTGAATACAAGTCCAGCGATCCTCGTTCCCTCTGCTTTAGTCCTCAACGGCAGAAACACGTTATCAGTGGAGAACTGCAAGCTCAGCAGGTATTTTTGCCCATATAAACTAAATCCGATCCAAGCCAATCAATAGTTTTCTCAATTATTTCTCCGACCTCTGCCTCCTCTGTTTTCCCTCTGTTCTGCAGGCCGAAGGTGAATTATCCGACCTACAAACTTCTGACTGTTAAAGACAATCAACAGAGTGAGTTACTGTGATGCCGAGACAAGTATTTGTTGTGGTCTTGACACGTCAGGTCAGGAACACCCTCGCCGTGTAGCAATTAAACAGCACAATCCAACCTTTCGACCTGCACAGGTGTTTGCGATGTTGATTTATTGGCAGCAAACATGTCCCTTTTATGGGTTTTAGGTCTTCAAACTAAAAGCAGGGATCACACAAAGTAGGCCAAGAGGCCACATGGAGAAAAGGGAGTGTGTAGGGACAGGTAGAGTGTGGGTTTGCCCTGAAGAAGTCTTCTTCTCAACTTGCCCCAGTTGTAGAATGCAAAACAGTACATTTGTCATTTATTTTACATTCCTATTTTGTTTCAACGCTTCACACTGAAAATACAAATTACACTCCCTGATTAGGCAAAACCAAGTGGCCAAGACTTGCTCCCTAACTGATATAACTTATGAAATCGATACCAATCACAAAATCAGCAGCTTGGTGTAGTTTGTGGATTTTGATTTAAGTATATGTGGATATTGCAAACAGAGCTGCAACAGAAAATGCCCCTCGTGTTCTACTTTACATTTACAATATATCTCTCCCTTCCCTTCGTCCCTCTCTGTCCTCTGCTTCTTCTCATACAGGCCAGTCCTATCCAGACCCGATGCTCGGAGCCTCTCGCTCCTATATCCACAGGATATCTGAGCTGTCCTCTTTGGAGAGCGAGACGGTGAGACAAGAGAAGCTCAAGAAAATGCGGAAAACTCGAAAACCTCCATCCTGACAATCACCTTCTCCCCTGTCACCCCGGTTAAGAATCAAAACCCTTGAGTCCGTGCCAACGACATCTGAGCAAAACAAAGCATCCTGGGCACCGTGTTCATTTCAGTGGCTTGCTCTTACTGCTTGTTTCTCCTCAGTGATATTAGTTTCCTGCTTGACATGGCTGATCTTCACATTTTGGGATTCCTGACCTGAGCTCCTCTCCTTTAGTCATTACATGTAGTATTTTACTGTGGTAAGTTGCAGTGTTTGCTACAACAATAAATGCTGATGATGAATATTATTCAAAACGTTCTATCCTGACTCACAGCTGCCGGTAGTTTTCCACTCCACACCTGCATGAACAGATAGTTATTTTACCTCTCCAATGGCTTGCAATGGCTGTTATGTAACACTGCCATATTAATCACTATAACGTCCATATGTTACAGATGCTGTCAAGCTCAGATCTCATTACAAAAGTGTTTCAAACCGTTATATTCTCATTAAGCTTTGTTAAGTAAGTTAAATATCTATGTATATATTAAATAGTTTAGCAAAACCATTATTGTGCCTTGTAAAACGTCTTCCTGAAATAAAATAAATTTATTTTTGTTATTGTTAATCTGTCCGTCAAGACCTTCTTCCCTTTTGTGAGTCACGTTTTTTGTTCTGTAGCTCCTAGCAGAGTTATTAAAGGCAGCTTCCCCTTACTTTTGGCATGCACACTACATATCGACCAACACAGTAATTATAGAATGCCCAAAAGATTTGCAATGAAACATAATCTGCATTCCATATCGACCAAACAGATACAAAAATGTGCCCTCAGATGCCAGAATGTGGTACTTTCCCACATAATGCATTGTTTTGTCGCTGTATGGAGGGCAGCTCATGTCTCTGAATGGTCTTGTTCATTGTATTTGACAAAGACAGCAGTCATAGCAATTGTCTTTTTGTTCAGAGAGAAATGAGGACTTCACTATTATTTGATGACATAGCAGCTAGAGTTATCAATTGCATTCTTCAAGGGCCAATAAGTAAGAATTTCAGCTGAAAACTTAAGAAAAAGATCAACAAAATGATCATCAGAATGTGGACAAATAACAGTTTTCATGTTAACATGCCCGTCCTGGTCCAAAGCTCCTGTGTTAACAGTACAAATATTAACACTACCCAGGTCCCCGGGCTCCCAGTCAGGACCGCTAGCAGCACAGCTAACTGAGCTAACTAGCTAAGGGCAGCTGAATTTAGCAGCAGGTAGCGGTTACTTTGGTGATATCCTGCCCTTATTTGAGTGTGAATTGTGGTGGATTTTTACATATTGTGCCTCTTTTTTCTTGGAAAATGTTTTAAATGGAAAACCACCCTGAAAGTGCACAGAACTCAACTGTTTTGCTGTTTTCATAGTGTGAATAACAGAGGGGTAAGAGTCAAAATCATATTGTATATCATGTCATACACAAAAATTCACCTGCTACCACATAAGTGTATATTACAGATGGTAATAGGCACAAGGTATGAAACAAGATACCGCCGCAGACTTACGGTAGCCTGAAGCAGTGGCTAGTAAAACTGGAGTACTGTACAAACACAAGAAGGGAAAAAAAGGTTGTGAATGAAGTTTGTCCACACACCTCTAAACATGTTTATATCTAGGATTCCTTCCATGGTCCATGCTACATAACAGTAAATAAAAGGAAAAGAAGAACGAATGGCCCAGGTCATGCTTTGGTTGCTCTCTGATATGTGTTGTGTGGCATGCGGAAACTGAGCCAAGATGGCCACTTCGCTGTCTTTTCAAGGGTGACAGGGCCCTGCAGTCTGTCTTTTTAGATCGTTTAGAGTGAAGGCCAAAGGGCCTGAGAGTGACAGATCAAGGCTTCTTGATTGAACATGAAAAATCAAGGTTTTATGGAGGGGAGGAAAGAGTCACCAGGATGTGCACGAGATCCAGGATGTTGGTCATTGTGCCACTCCGAAACTCAGCTGTTAACTGTGTTTAATCTCCACGAGTGTATCCCTAAGCTCCCTATTAACCGTGACTGTGATGTTGTCAAATGTTAGGTTCTGTTTGTGTTCCTCGCTCCCTCCCTGTGGATGGCGAGGTGTGCATTTCAGGGACACACAGTGACCTAGAAACACAGAGCCATCCCCCTTATTCATGCTAAGTGAAGGGGCTTGTGTTCACGCTCAAACGGAGGCTGGGTCTCCCTCTTCTTGCAGGGTTTTTACCGTCCCTTTCAAGTGTAGTGAAACAAAATGACCTGGAACAAACAGTCAACAATGAGGTCTTTAATAAAAGCCGCACCAGGGCCTGCCCACAAGTGGTTTATCGTTTCACTGTAGTTCCACGGAGCTTTTAACCAGGACAGAGTACAGTACTCATTTAAATCAGCTAGGGTCAGTTTTTGCTTATATTTACACCAAAAACTTTGGCGCACGTGTCGTATTTTCTATCAGAAGCAATAGGTGAGGGTAGAGTTTGTGTCCCCGGCTCAACCAGTGCTATAGCGAAGAAAAGCCAGGTTGTGTTACTGTTTCGCCTGACTTGATGTTGTGCCAGTTGACTCTATCAGCAGGGATTGGAGAATGCAGCCCGTCTGCCAAATTATGACTTTGCCAACGCCTCAAATCAGAAATGCCCTAAATCTGTTTGGGTCAGTATGAGAGGAAAGGAGCCAGCTTGTGTCAGAGGACAAAGATCAATGCCTTACATAATTGATGTAGATGATGTGTTTGCTGCTTGGCGCACCAGTGAACCAGCTGAAGTTAAAAGTGTCATTTGTGGAAGAAATGGCCAGAATTTGAAGGCATCTCCAAAAGTATAGGGGGCAGCATATCCACTTACTGCTGCTCACAATACTCTTGGCTGTCGCTATCTTTGGCTGTAGCGGCTTAATGCCACTAACAAGTAGCTCAGTTAGCTGTGGAGCTAGCTGCCCTAGTGGCCGACAAGAGACTGCACACACAGCAACACAGACACCAGAATGGGACTGAACACAGCCTCTGGGACCAACGGATGCCAGTTTGAAGACAGGGGATGCAGTACAGAGGCGATTTACAGCAGCTCTGACCAGGACTATGACTCCTTGGAGATGATATGACAGGCAGGGACAGGAGAGATATGAAGTGACAGAGAATTGAGAGAGAGCCCAACATCCACTGCAGACAAAAACAGTTTGTAAAGCCAGAACAGTTTCACATTTCTTTGGTGAACTGTGACTGTTTAGGTGAGTTGTATTTGTTTCTGTCAAGTGTGAATGAAGTGTGTTTTATAATGAGTTAATGAGGCAAAAGTCTTAGATTGCCCCTTTAATGAATACTATAATGAATACTTGCCTGGTGTCTTTCAGCTCATTGTTTTGGTTTTGAAAAGTTTTGAAGTTCCAGCTTCTCAAATGTGATGATTTGCCGCCTTTACTTCTCTTACATAACGGTAAAATGAATGAACTTTGGTTTTAGACTGTTGATTGAACAAAATAAGACACTTGATAACATGGACTTTGAATTTGTTTTACTACTTTCTAATATTTTGTATACGCAAAAGTTGATAGTTAAATGAAATAATTTACAGGCATCATTACTTGACACATTTATTACCAATAGATGCAGGGTAGCCAAGCTCAGTGAAGTCTGCGACGGGTGAATTATCTCTTGTACACCCAACAGCACCATCTGTTTACCAAGAAATTGACATGTAAGACCTCTAGGCAACCAATCAAAATTCTTTCTAAAATAGAGGTTATAACTCTCCGACTCATTTGTTATGCCTCCTCCTGTTGTGAACCAGTGTGTGCTCTAGAGACGCTTGTTAAAGGATCCTAAAAGATTGTTACACAGTGATCAGAAAACAAATGAGGCAAATGCAAACAGGTGACATGTGTCAACAGGAACTCCTGGTCCCATAGTAACCTGCGCGTCTATGTATTCAAGTGGGGGCACTCAGAGGTCAGATTTTAGTCTTTTGCCATCATACAAACACAGCAGAGCCCCAAAGCATGTCAAATCTTTGGCAGTTGAACTTATTGTGCTGCAAACATTTACTTGTTTCTTTGCTTCGGTTTCTGTCTGGAACCTCAAGATAGTAAAAAAGAAAAGAAAAAAAGGTAAAGATAATTTTTATCTTTTAAGAATGTTTACATACAAGTTTTTACAGCTGCCAGGTAAGGAGTTTTTTTTTTGATTGTCATACCTCAAAAGGACCTGCGGTTGCCAGACTGAGACTGAGACTGAGATTTGACATGTTTGCCAACAATATGCAAGTCAAGGCGAGACTGAGCAAATCTGAAATGGTTTTTCAGCGCCAGTCCTTGATGTATAGCATTTTGGGATACTGGTGGAGCAACACACACATCCACACGCACACATTCAGGAGCATCTAACCTTTCCACTGCTCTTTGACATTTCGCAGTGTGATTTCTGAAATCCACGCGGATAGACGCGTCCTCTCTCACAGTCATTACCTGAAGTTTCATCTCTCTCAGAGGCGGAGGCCAGTCGCACTCCACGCCCAAGCAGAGTGCGTCATGTCTGCAAGGATTTACACACATATAGGAAAAGATAGAAGACTGATGAGGGGGGAAAATTATCAGTGATGATGTCAGGTTCAGGCAGAGAAGAAAAACCTTCATCGACATCCAATTTTTGTTGTCATTACACTGGCGCTGCTCCAAGGCCGGCCAGCCTGCAGAGCGGCTTGCCAGAGTGTCCTCAGTCGTGGAGAAGCGTGTTATCATCCATAAACCATCAAACACTAATGACCCGGAATGAATGGGGCGTCATTAGTGGGATGTACCACTCAAATGGTCGCTCGTGTAATTGCGATGTGAGGACTCATTCAGGGTCATGGTGTAAGTTGGGATTCCTCAGAAACACGATTCTCTGCATTATTATACAGCTATCTCAGTGTTTTTCACCTGGATTCACCTGTTCAGCCCCACTTATCTGTTCCCAACACTGACCTCAACACCTGAACACTGTTCCGACGACACAAGCCAAGTCAAACATCCAACTTCTCCACTCTTTAAATAATGACTCATACGCCTCATTGTGTGTGCCATGGCCGGGTACATCATTCACAAGAAATGAGATAAAAGACTCTCAGACATTCTCAAATGCCACCGCATGGCCAAATGCACAAGTAAAGGTTACACACACACACACACACACACACACACACACACATGCACGCACTAAGTACTGAAACTCTGTTACACATAAACAGATAATGTACACTCCCATTCAGCCACACACAGAAACACACACACACACTAAATGTACAGATGCAAACGTGGAGGAAGTCGGAGACAGCTGAGCAGTAAATTTAGAGGCGAGTGGACAAAGACTTCCATTCATGAGACAGAAACTCACTGTACTCAACAGAAAGAGACAAACTCTGACTTATTAGGCAGACTAACTCTTTAATGAAATATTTGGTTAAGGTTAAATATTTGTGAGGTCATGCTACACTGCAATAAAGGCAAGCTGAAATGCAAGAAAAAAACATTCAATTTGAGGAGAAAATGACTTAAAGTGAAATGATCTGTCCATGCAGACAAGCAAATTTTAAATAATTTTGTTCTGTCTTGAAATAAATAGGTTTTGTTAACTACTAGAACTCAAAATGCATAGCAGAGTAATATGTGAAATGTGTGGAAATTTGGTAATTCATTCTTGAACTAGAACTAGAACAAATGAGGAAAAACAACAATAACAAAAAATCACTGATTTAAGTAAATAATTATTACTCACTTATGGCGTACGATAATGCTGTTATGCTGCTGTTTATTTAAAGTTACAACAAGGGGTCTGTAATGCGAGCATCAGCGAGAAGAGGAAATATTTATATTTTGTTTTTCTTAATGCCTACCACTGGGTCCTCATGCATACTTGAGGAGCCCGCGTTAACATTTTCCCAGGCAAAAGTTACATCGAGCATCTTATCAGCCAGTTGAAAAGTAAGAAGAGGGAGCATTTTTTATTTTTGACATTACATTTTGTGGTGTTGACGGTAGAAACACTGCCACAACACAAACCAGTTTTGTCCACAGGGGCCTGCAAAATCAACGAAAAGTTGTTCAACTTTTCAACTTCAAAGTATTTTTATGGAATTAGATTTCTGCCAAAAGAAACAAACAAAACTTCATAAATGTCAAACAAAAATAGGATTTTGAGAGAACATAAAACTAATTAAAAAAAATAAATAAAACTTATAACTTGCAATCAAATTATTTGTCAAATAGTGTAAAGTATTGGTCTTTTTCTCAGTCTGAGCGGAGAGAGAGAAGCAGAGTGAACCGTGAACAAAATAATGCATTAATAGAAGAGTAAGAGACAATACACTATTTGACAAATTATTTGATTGCAAGTTATAAGTTTTATTTTGAAATTAGTTATATGTTCTCTCAAATTCCTATTTTTGTTTGACATTTAAGAAGTTGACTTTTGTTTAACATTTAAGAAGTTTTGTTTGTTTCTTTTGGCACAAATCTAATTCCATAGATTTTGAGCAGTTAGCCTATAAAAGCGAAGAAAGACAACAAAGTTTAAAAAAGCAAAAACATGGCTCTGATGCTGCAAGCAATCTGCAAAAATAACTAGTATTCAAATAAATTATTAAGAGCTGAAGTGGATTTTTACCACATATTTGCATTTTCATTCATTAATGTCAAAATGTAGAGGCTTTTTGTACATTAAAGTTCTTATGAGACACAAAAATAGCTCATAATGTTCCTGTGTGTATGCAAGATACAGAGTCGGTGTTGTCCTGGTCGGAGTCCACATAATTGGCGTACCTTCACAACGCGTGGCGAGATGAAAAGGTGAATTCGCCAAGCGTTTGTCAACAAAAGGTTTTGAAACTATGGCAACCCAGGTCAGCAGTTACCATGCTGACATCCACGGTTTGCATTCCCCACATAGGCGAGATGGAGCTGGGATCCACCCCGCTGTCTCCTGGACTCCCCCGTATAAGAAGTGGTGGCATGCACACTTTCATTCCTAGTTGAATCCAATCAGTCTCTCTCTTCATCCCTCACTATCTCTTGCATTTATCAAATAGAATTAGTCGTGTGTATGATTGCTATGAATTCAGCTGTGACAGAGTTTGACGACCATAAACAGACATAGCTACAGGTCTCTTGTCCCTAGACACATCAACACGGGCTTAATCTCCTTTACTCCACACTCACGTACACCAAGAAAAACTCCAAGCACGGTTTGTAACTGTGGGAATGCTGATTGTCTTCGACAAGTGCACAGTAAGGGCAGGAGGTCCAGGGTTGGGGGCCTGTCAAATGTAAAACACACATTCTTTGATGTGCACTTTCAACGTGCTGAAACCATAGCAAACTGCTGCAGCTGTAAGTCTTGCATCAGTGGACAGATCAAATCAGCACTGGAAATGCAACGTGTGTGTGTGTGTGTGTAAGTGACATTCAGGCGTATCACAACTTTAAGCATTACCAGACTAATAAATACAAAAAATTGGAAAACAGACACCTTCTCAAAATGAATGAAATATAAGTTGTTCAAATTTAATATTTGTAGAATAAAAGGATCTAAAACCTGTATTACCTCTGGGGTCAGTCTGGGTTCAGCCCCCTCACACTTTAAAATACACTGATCCAGACACATGCACCTCAGTGATGCTGCTGCTGATGATTATGGTGAAGATGAAGGCCATTACTGTCGCTTGACCTACCTGCTTATGGCGAGAAGAAGAATCAAAGGACCCAAACAGGCCCCCCTCTGCTCTCCGCGAGCTGTTTTTCGAGACGGCGGAGGCGAAGTATCCGCATTATAACAAGTATCTGCTCCGTCTATAGCAGTGGGCGCGGGGAGGCCTCATTCCCCGCTAGCGCTCCCTGCGGAGGCCTCACTTGTTTCCCATGAGATGGAGGAGATCACAACATCCTCAGACATTCAGGCACCTTGAGCAAACGTAACGGTGAAAAATGCTTAAATTGACCTGTAAAAGTATGTCTCATTTTTCCTACAGTTCATTAAAGATTAATCGATCAGTCAAAAGCCTCCTTTGACATTTGGTTTTGCTCCGATCCGGAAAAAGTCTTTTTGCACCCCTCAGATGTTTGAGTTAAAATAGCAAAGAGCAAAGATCATTTGACGTTATCATTTTTTATATATTGAAATGCTCACATCAGACATCATCACTTGGGGCAGAAAATCGAATAGTCTGTCTGTAATCAATCATCTGTCACCCACAAGTCCAATCCTAATGAGATAAAACAATTAACCTAGCTGAGGCTGTCATGCCTCTTTAGAATTACAGTATATGAAATTAAGTGGTCATTTGCCTGCTCTGTATGTCAAGAGTTATAAATTGTGGCTGCTCTCTGGTCTACAGATAAGGTTGTGTACACTGAGGCTCCAGCTCACTGATTCAGTCACGCACCCAGACTGAAACTGAATTCGCCTGTTGTCTGCATGCTGTCCCACTATGAGTCAACAGTGGAGCCTTAAATGTGCAACATGTAAAGAATTTAGTCAAAAACATTCCAACGTTAACTATAGTTACCAACTGAATGTGAAGAAATAGCAGTTTTGACATACACAACATTTTGACATGTATGTATATTGTTGCAGAGATACTTGCTAAGTATTTAGCCTCTCTGTCAAAGACTCTAGCCAGAAAAATCCTGATAGTCTCCCTATGCTCTGTGTTCCCTGCAGAGGCTGCTAGCAGAATGGCTAACTGGGCTAAAGGTAGCTACAGTTAGCAATGGCAAGCGGTTATTCTGCTCATATGCTGCCCTTGATTTTTATTTTGGTATGATCTTAATATGACACCAATTCGTACATATTTCACCATTAAAGAAATAGTAAACATCTTGGGAAATCTACTTACTTTTTGCTTTTTTTGCCCTCAAGAGAAGAGAGGAGGCTATAAAGTTACAGCCAAGAGACAGTTAGCTAAGAGTAGCATAAAGACTACAAAATAAGGGGCCTGGCTCTATCCTAGACTTTAAACGTTTGCCTACCATCACTGCTAAAGCTAATTCCCTTGTCTAGCTATGTATTTATTTCACCTGTATAAAAGCTAAAGCATAAAAAAAGAGTCATGCTATGCTAAGCTAACCTGCTTCTGGCTATAGTGTCCTATTTTGTGTGCAAGTACGCAAGATATTGATCTAATTTATTAGAATATCTTATAAGTTAAAGGTCCAATGTGTAGAGGTTTAGTTATTTAGAAATCCAATCCAATATTCAGAATTATTTGATAATTATGAAGAAACTAAGAATTGTTACATTTTAATTACCTCAGAATAAGCCTTTTAAATCTGAGCAGGTCCTCACTCACGGTTGCAGCCATGTTGGACTGCTATTTTTCTACAGTAGCCCTGAACGGACAAACCAAATACTTTTGCGTTTTTAGCGGCCACCCTAAACGACAGTGAGTGGGGGGCATGTTCGGTTGATTGCAATCTGCAGTTATACCGCCAGACGCAGCTTAATCCTATGGACTCTTAATATATAAACGCACTAAGTTTAACGGAGACGATCATGTCTGAAGTGTTGGGATGTCTGTTAGATTACAGTAACAATAGTAATATACACAGAATGAGATAAGGGGAGAAAGTTGAGAACCAAAGGGTGGCTTTATAACACTTGGCAGGCCCCCTGGCACAATCGCCTGGAGACCTGCCATCTGCTCACATTCCTCCCTTTCTTTTGCGACTCGGAGGTCTGGGTTGGCCGAGAGCACGACTGGCAGATCAGGGTCACAGCAAATCCTGCAGGGAGCTGGTAAGAAAGAAAAAAAAAAGGGTAAACAACAATGACACAGGTGAGAAAGAGGCCTGAGAGGGAGAGCGAGCAGACGCAGGAGGCAAAACACACACCAAAACTCACCGCCTCACCCCTCCCTCACCCTCAGTGTCTCCTCCCTGGGAGGACTGAAGGGAGGTGCTCGGCTGGGTAACAGGGAGAAAGACACACCAGCTCAGAGGGGAGAGGACACAACATGAGAGACATGGGAGTGTGATCGGAGCTGGAATGGGGTGTGCTGTGCTGTAGGTTGCTCTGAAGGCCTGTTTCTGGGGGGAAAGAGAGGGGCTGGACACAGGAGACAGACGCAGGAATTCCAGGTCACAAGGGCTCCTGTGGCAGAGCAGTCTTGGCTGGCTCGGACTGGGCTGGTATTCCAACCTCTCAGCAGTCATGAGTATGACCGAGTAGGACCAGGTAGGGGATAAACACACTTTAGAAACAAGAAATTACAACTCAGAGGCCTTGTGATGGGATCCTCGCTGGAGTTTGCCTGTTTGCTGCTGGTGGTCTCCACTCTTGGAAAGATGGTGTCAGGAGGCTGTTTGGGGAAGTGCTGCCGCAGCAGAGACCTGAGCTGTCTGACCACCGACTGGAGGATGGACCGGGTGTACGGGACGTGCTACTGCGACAAGGGCTGCGTCAGGACCAAGGACTGCTGCTTTGACTACTTCACAGAGTGCCCAGGTGAGGGATGAACGGAGGGGCCGCTCTCAGAGTCAATGAGTCACGCACACACCTTAACTATATGACAGCGGCGAAAGATAAGCCTGACTCTTTTTCTAGACATTATCTATATCCGTCTATCTGACAGAAGATAAAGATAGGTGGAGAAGAGAGATTATTTTCAGTGCCTGGTCGTTACTGGGCTGCTTATCACGTATCTACGTCTGATGGCAGAGAGAGGGGTGGATATGTTCAAAATTCATCCAAGACGTGTGAAATTGTTTGCACTCATTTATCTTCATGGTTTGTCCTGAATTCTTCACCTTCTAACTTCTGCTAATACACGCAACACTTGTTTTTCTTCTGCAACATGGCTGTTAAGTAGAGCTGCAAGACAAAATTGGCCGGCGACCGTTTTGATAATGTTTTGTACAAGCAAAATGTGCAAGTTCCAGCTTGTTAAATGTAGGATTTCCTGCTTTTATTGTAATTTATGATAGTAAATGAAGTCTTTGGGTTTTTGGACTGTTGGTTTGACAACAGAAGAAATCTGAAGATGATGATTTAGACTCTGGGATATTAAGATGAGCATTTTTTTTTTCTTTACAATTTTATTTGACCTACCAGAGTTATTGTTAAAATAATCATTTCTTGCAGCTTTAAAGGGGCAAACTGTGGTTTTGGAAAACAAACTCTGACTCAGGATTTACAGATTTACAATGGGAATGAGGTGATAATACAAACTTAGAAAACATATTTTTCCATAGCTTAATAAACAAGCTGCTAACAAAGGAAAACAATGTCCCCAGAACTCTGTTCGAAGATAGAACAGTGGCAGGGTCCGCCAAATGTAAACAAAGTCAAACAGTATGGAATTATGTTGTTCTTTAAAGGTGCCATGTGTAGGAATTGGCATCCTGTTGAATTCATATTCATAAACAAATAGGGGGCAGCATATCAATAGAACATCTAATTGTTAAATGACCGTTGGCTAGTTAGCACAGTTAGCCCTGCAGCTAGCAGTTCAGGCTGAGGGTTAGTGGTACCGTAGAAGTGTCAGGTTAGCACGCTAGCTTAGAAATGTCTGCAACACAAAACATAGTTGTCATAATGTCAACTATTATTTCTTTGAATAAGTGAATTCTGGAATGTTTTCAATCATAATTCTTACATATCGCACCTTTAACATCAGTTTGTTTATTCAGTTCATTCAGTCATGAAAACAAAGAGTTTGTTAATTCAGTTTGTTTGGGCATAAAAACAGAAATGAATCAGTCAATGAAGATATTTCTCTCTTGATTAAAATTTCTTCCCCAAAACCCCTCAGTGCACCTTTAAGGCAATAATTACTTCACCAAATAACCCCGGCAGCTCTGCGCCTAACCTCATTTCAGTGGACTGGCCCACATAATGGAATTAGTACAAATATTTGAAGAATGTGATTCTGTCAATCAGTTGTAGCAATTACAGTTCCAGTCAAACAAGCCGAGCGTATCTAATATGTGTTATAGGCCGGTAGTCTCTAAATCTGCATGCTTAGGCTCATACATCAAAGCTTGATCATCGAGCGCAGAGAGCGGGCGAAAAAGAAAAATCACAGGACCTGGTGATTGAATGGGTTGCTCACTTGGCATGATCTCAAACCACTTGTAGTAGAGCAGGAAACACTAATTCTACAAGTCACAATCAATGCTCCATTGATCTTAAGTTATTTCCTGCATATTCAGCTCCATTATGCTTTTGCAGGAAAACTGTAATCATATGCAGTCTGCAGGATCGATGCAAGGTTTGCTCACGAGAGTCACGTCTGCACACACAGAGAACTTAAGGAGTCAGTGTTAGTGTTTTGAACATTTTCTTGAGTTTCAGTGCATTGTTTGCTACCACAGAGGATATCCTGTAATACTCTTTGTCCCTCACTGTGGGTGCCAACATCCAGCTCAGGACTGTGTCGTGGGCGACTGGAGCTTTTGGAGCGGCTGTGCCAAACCCTGCCAGCCCTCAACGCGAGTGCGTGTCCGCCACATAGAGCAGCAGCCCAGTCACAGTGGAGAGCCGTGTCCCAGCGTGGAGCAGCGGAGCGGCTGCAGGGAGTACAGAGACCACCAGGGCGCCCACTGTGGACAAGAATCAGGTACACAAATACATTAAAGGAACAGTTCACTCAAAACTCACCCCCCCTTCCGATGGAAAGTCAGGTGAAGTTTTATCCTCCACAGTTCGTTTCATGAGCGTCTGCAAGAAAATAGCGTTGTAGCATTCCTCTGAACAACTACAGTAGATGGGGACTTATTTTAAAAATGTAAAAAACAAATGAAAAAAAATACACTCATACAGCTCATTGACCATAATCCAAGTCCCTGGAAGAGATCCCAAATTGATTTGAAAATACGTTACTTAGATCCTTGATGCACAGTCGGGCTTGTGCGCCTGCTTTTATTAAGTATCTGACAACTTTGACATGGTCAAATTCAAGCATTTTCAAGGTGCTTTTTCAAGCTTTTCCATCAAGGTATATTTATGGGAAAATAACATACCTATAAATATATATGTACTCAAAATTATTCTCTCACTTCATCACATGAATTCTGATGATATCTTGCTGTAAACAACCAATTGTGTATTGTGATAGCATTGTGGACGAGGGTAACAATAAACAGCAAAAGACAAAAATGTTTCATGTTGCAAAATGTGTCCCTTGTCTGTAAGTGGACTTGGCGTCCCATAAAACCTTGCAGAGCCAATATAAATACATGTATTATGAAAGTAAACCAGTTACAATTTCAAGCAATTTATTAAAAATTTTAATTTTAAACAACCTTTAAATTCAAAGGCTTTCAAGGATTTCCAGTATCCATACGGACCCTGTTGCATTTGATTTTATATGGTTTGAAAAGTGAAGACCACGTTTGGACTGAACCTGACATTACTAACAGAAATGGTGAATTTTCTCTCATCAGGTCCTGCTTTCATCACTAGCAAGGAGTTTGCCAAGGGAAGGCCCAAGCACGACAACTATGGAAACCCCCTAGACCCTGGGTAGGTTTCATATCATGCTCTTATACAGCCTCCCCTCCTAAAGTATTCTGGAACTGCACACGACCTCAGGCGTATTTAAATTCAAGAGTTGAAAAGTTCACCAATGCTGCCAGGGGTTAGCTTCATTTTAATATCATGCTGTGTAACCCAAACCATTTTGAAAAAGATAACCTTTTCTGCATGAGCTCCCGGTAGGTGTTTGCTCACCTGGACGTCTGTCTACAGACCATTATATATATCTAAGCAAAGCTGAGCGACTGCCCACAACCCTTTGAAATCAAACACTCAGACGTTAATAAGGACTGTCACATGAAAAGCACACGCACAAAGGGTCTAGATGACAGTAGGTGACTTACTGTGGGCAGCTTAGTGTTAGCCAATGTCTGATTATTGTTATTCCCATCTGCTTCTATTGTGTTCATTAACTGTTTGGTCGTCCATCTTGATTCATTGCTCCTAATATCCCAGGATTAACTGTGTGGCCCCCCTGACCCTGTCCCTGCTCCCCTCAGGTTCTGTGTGGAATTCACACTGGCGTCCCGGACACCCCACTGTACAGTGGAGAACCGGCCACACACACACTGGATGCGCTACATTACAGAAGGCTTCAAAGTGTGTGTGGCGTGTGAACCTCCCGCCATGCGAAACAATAGCAGCAGCTGCCAAGGAGACGGTCAGGAATCAGACAAGTATGAAGTTATGAACTTTCAAATGCATGTTCTCACAGCAGTGCAATTGCATGTTTATTCAGGTTCATTCAAATATGGATCCAAAAAAACATCTTGTATTTTTTTCCTCGATTTGCCATTTAACATTCAGAGTTAAGTGACAATAATCTTAACCACTTCATTAATCAGCCATATTATCCAAACAAATCTGAGCAGCAGAAGTTCCCACCTCCTTCTTACACTTAATGGGTCCTTGTGCAAGGCAGTAAATCAGTGAAAGTATGCACACAGCAGTTTGAAAACTATAAACATTCAGGGCTGTGACTGTTGCAGAGAAGCTGTGCTCCACTGGCAGGCGGTGGGGAACCATCAGTGCAGCGGGACGTGGAAGAAGATCCAGAAAACCCAGCAGTGCAACTGTCCACCACAACACAGCTTCGTCTTCATCTGATCCAAACCAAGCAGCACAGAGCTCTGACCTGGTGGCCACAATAACATTTTCATCTGTGCAACCACAATACTGTGCTCAGATCTGACGCCTCAACACCAAGAGACTTGAAGGTGGTGCAATGCAGTTATGCCTATATTAAATATGCTACAAGTTGAGGTTAAAGCACTGTTTATGCAATACGCATGTTTCCACTGTTCTGTGTAGACACTGTTGTAACTTGTACAGTTCTTAACCCTTTTCTAGTACACATTATGCATCCGTCAGCATCTATTTGAAACGAGCCACAGCTGAACCGATTTATTTAAACAATTTTCTTGCAAAAATATTTAACTTAAAATTTAAAACTTACAAAAATATATTTACACTTGCTTTGTGATAAGGCTTTCTTCTAAACAAGGAAAGAAAACAGACCAAGATGAAATGAAATGTTCTCCATCATTCAGGGCCATGGAGAAAGACCAATTAGTTGTTCTGTGTTGAGCGCCCTCTGGTGGTGTGACATTTTCCCTGATGCAAACAGAGGAGCAGCAGACCACAACACACTCAAACATAAAGGAAGACCTTTAACAATTCAGGCAGTGAGCGGAAATTTTGACGTAAAAAAAAAAAAATCCATGTTTTTTTTATACAGGTAATAAGATAGATTTTGTTGACTATCAAATATATCCTATCATAGAAGGCAATACAAACAGCACCATTTATCATAAACTGTGTTTGGTGCCCTCTAGTGGTGTATTTATATCTTGGTCCAACCAGAGCTACAACACAAAGCAGTAACATAAAGGAACATCATCAGTAATTAAGCCGTGGGCTACAAAGGGTCGAACTAGTGCACCTGTTCAGTGACTTTCTTTAAGTCAATATTCTATTTACATGTGACCTGCTACAATGTACAAGGTTAGAAAGGCACCCTCCCTCTTCAGCTGACTAAATGTGCTCTCATCAGAACTCTCCAGCGGTCTTTTAGCATGGTGCCGGTGCGTCCTTCAAAGTCATAATCCTTTAATATATGACACCATCTGCCCTTGCCGTGACGTCTAACACCTTCCTTGAGGAGTAGGTCCATCTTCTGAGTCCACTTCTGAAAAATAGTACAACATAAACTTGAAGTAAATTTTTTTTCTTTAAGTTCAATTTGAATTCATTTGACAAGACATTGAATAAGTCGTGTGGCTAAACTACCTGAGGTTGTTTTCTTCTTTTTGGCGTTTTGTTGTTATTTGTGGTGTCCACTGACTTCTTTGATGTCATTTGAGCCAATTCTGATGGAGGTTAAAGTTTTTTTTTTAAATCTTGCTCACACTCAGAATTTTAAATATACAGTTGAAAGTTTTGTTACATCAGATTAAATAAAATAATTGTTTTATTTTATATTAAAGGCAGAGGAAGAAATAAACTTACCTTTCTCTGAAATTCTTCTGACTGAGACAAAAGGCTTCTTGCATGTATCGGGCTTCCATACATCTATAATTTTAGTTGACATTAGCTTCCGTTTTGTTCTGTGGAAGTACAACATTAAGTGAGAAAATTATATTTACAACTCTACATCGCGTGTTTAGGACAACACACTCCATTTCTACCCAGTAGAGACAGCAAAAGCCAAATATATGTATCTGTTTGATAAGACACATTTCTACTAACCTCAAACATACAGGGTTCTCTTTTTTCCTGTAAGGACATAAATGTAAAGTACATTGTTTAATATGGAACAGAAATGGAATGTGCACACATTTCAAAAATACAACAAGAGGTTAAAGGTAATTCCCTACTTTCTATCCTCTGATTTGTTGGTTGTTTGTGACAGAGAGCTGTCCTGTGTCACAACGTCCTCCAAGTCCTCCTTGTTCTCTGATGACTGCACCATCTTTGTAGCGGCCTGATGGATGGAGAGCCACACAGAAACACACAGACTTACATCAGTTGTGTTACTTAATATTCCTTTTTCATGCTCTTCCAAAACAATTAACTTCCAGGTTTAAGTTTTGCTATAATGTGAATGCAAAACTAATGAGGCCTGTCATCATAACACCCTTCAAAGTTTAACCTTGGTCGGCGGCCTCTATGTAAATCACTCTTGGAACTTTCATGAATAAGCGAGTCCGCTGGACCCCGAGGAGAGCTCGGCTGAATGTAGCCGTGTGCCCTTCCAAATAATTTTGATGACAAATTGTCAATTAACTGTGACTGATAATGTCACATTAGCACCTTCAGTTGGTCAAAGCACCATTACTCAGAAGGACAAGAGCAGAGTCGAACAGGTCGGCGCACGACAGCAGGAGGGTTTATTGAGAGGTGAAATTTGTTTGTTAAACCTTTGCTCATAAAGCAGAACGTGGGACACCAAACAGCTGAAGAGCAGAACCCGACAATTCTTTTCACATTGTTTTGGATAAAAGAGGAGATGTCAGTTAAAGTAATTTATAATATATATGCGCAAATTTGGAGTTTTCAAGCATAAAATAGAGCACCACTCAAACTGTTTTATTCTACTTTTTTAAATCACTGATCAAGGATGGTACTTATCCTCTTGGGCGATATCTTTCACGGCCATTCTTATTCCTTATTTTTCCGCCACACGAAGCTGATCCTTAATTTTACATTGGCATTAGTCCTGCAGAGGCAGTCGTATTAACCAGATATATAATGTATATTTTCATCATGAATACACTGAATAAAATAAAAGCAATTTTTCTAGTAAGAGGGTAAGGCTAGGGCTTTGCCTTTTCTACAATCCAATAAACCTGATATATAATTCAAATATCAAGGTCATGCTATAATATCCTGAACAGCATTTGTCAATCATCCCCCCCCCCCCAAAATTTTCAGTGTCATATCCCTGTATTGTCGTGTGCAAAAAGACATTCAATAAAACTAAAACTGTGTATAAACATGAAACATGTATCAGACACGTACATTTAATGCTTTAAGATAATTTGTTAACCAAGTTTCTTTTTCTTCTTCAAGGACTGTAAGTATACAGATAAGTAGTACACATGCGGTCACTGCTGAGGTAGGTTTTATGTAGGAATATGGTTATTAGAGAGAGAGATGTGAATCTATATTTTGGCAAAAGATAAGTGTAAGTATAAAGTAAACAACTGTATTAGGTTCAGTGGACACTGAACTAAAAGACTCAACTAAACGATTGATCAAAATAAATAAAGATAACATGTTCATGGCAATTAAAACATCCCAAATTCAAATTTAAGGGTATTTGATGACAGAATGTTATATTTATTAATTATTATTCTGAGCTTTGATTAGAGGCAGGCTGGGCCTACTATCAAGCTAGTCAATACATTTTATGAACTATGATGAACTTGGAAGTTGTGAGGTCATGTCTTCTACCTTGAGAAGATAGTCAGAGGGGTTCTCCTCCAAGAATGTATCCAAGTAAGATTGTACTGTCTCTAGAAGGCGGCTGAAGCTGAAGCTCATTAGAAACGGATGGTAGGTTTCCGTCTGCGTCACGATTTTGGACAGCCGTATTCCCAAAGTCTGTTGAAATACAAAAATCATTCTAGGCCATCAAGAATTCCACACTGACCTTTTGATGTGAGACAATAATTGACAGACAAACCTGAGGGACTTTATAGTTTTTCTCAAACCACTTGAGGGCAGAAGAGGCAGAAGGTCTTTGGCCTTTCTCCAAGCACACAGCCACGGACTAGTGCAGGGGCAAAATGAGGACAGAAAAATTGAAAAATTTTAACCTTGAAGCAGTAACATCTACCTATTACAGCCAGCAATACAGCATTCTCCAATCTTGTGCACACACACACCAACCAAATAATTTGTATAAACACCTGGACAAGCAAAAGTATGGTCATGTTTTTGAACAAACTATCATCCGCCACAGTGTCCTCTAGGTTCGACCATACTTTGGCAGCAGACATCAGAGGCATCACATGGGTATCCTCTTCAAACTGGACATCTGGAGGAACAACAGGGCCAGTATTGTTTTAATGAGTGTGTACACATCTTAGGCATAGATGCCTTTTACAACCATTAATTCTAGCTTGAAGTTACAAACATTCTTGGGTGTACACTGTAAACAAACAACCCAAATAATAAACTCTTTTTGCTTATAAACGTACTTGATTTTTCTAATGATTCGCAGAACGGCAAACACAGAGACAACTGTTTGGATAGCAGATATGTTTTTGTGTGAATGACACAGTTTGAATAACAACTGGCTTTATATCGTCTTGCCTTTCCTGCTGAAAAAGTGGCATGTTGTTGTAGTAGCAATGACAATGTATGCTAGAAGTATATACAGTCGGATCTGATCGCCCTGAGGTACTGATTTCTGTACAAAGCACTGCTGCACATAGAGATAGAGATATTGTGATTAGAAAGGTGTACAAGACAGAGGCATTATTTCAGCTTGTGACTGCAATGACGTACCCAAGTGCTTTCCATGGATGACCCTTGCAAGGAAGGCACATATCATGATTTTCTCCTCATAAGGTTGTCCTTTCATAGATGCACTCCGAGAAATTGCTAAAAGAAGCAGAGACAGTTTCACAAACTTTACAAAAGATACTTTAATAGTGTCTCTGTGGTGAGATTAATGCAACAAATTTAACATTTCCCCAGCTCGTTGCTGATGCAGCTAATTTCACTGCAGGTATGAGGGGTAAAATGTATGATAATTTGATTATGGCAGTAATAATGATGAATAGATTATGGTAATGTAGCTGTAGGATCTCACACTTCTCATACTGTAAGTAGCAAATTAGGTTGGTTTCTGAGGAGTTTTAGCCGAAGTCTGGTGGAAACAGCTGCGTTTTAATCTAGAGCTGTCCTGGATTTATGCCTTCATATTAGTGGCGTGATGTTATCGCATAAATGTAATCTTTCATTTACGATTCATGAGCTTTTATGTGTAAATGGGACCCTGGTTCAGCAGTTTTAGAACTACCGTAGTGGCTGCTGGTGTAAGCTAACTTGGTGCAAAACAACAGAGGAGGCTATTACAGTAAAGGCTGCAGTTTGAGACGCTGTTTGGTTGTTTTGTCAATTTGTAAGCACAAAGTATCAACATTTATTCAAGTTAACGCAATAAACTTGACAAACTAATAGCTAAGTTTGCTCCCGTAGTTTAAGTTGAAGTGGGCTAGCTAGTTAGGCTAAAACTCACCCTCGAAAGCCGAGAGCGTTTCGTTGAACTCTTCAAGTTTGCCTTCCTTAAAGCTCCGACACAGGCTGACGAACATGAAGTCCAGCGTCCACCCGGTGACGACAGCGGTCACCTGCGAGAAACTCACACTCTCGTCTCCGTCACTTGCATCTGTGGCGCAATTGTTGTGAATTTCAGTCTCCATGTTTATGTTTGGCTTCTCTTCTGGAAACTTTCATTTCTTCTTCGCCTTCTTCGGAAGTTGTTTGATTTCCGCGCGCTTCGAGTGTTTCGTTTGGTGTCTCCTGGTAGCGTGAAGCGCCACCTGCTGGTCGGGAGGAGCAACTACACCGTCTTAATGCCGATAAAGTGAGATATTAGTCACCACATATATAAATAAATAAAAACACTGTGTGCCACATTATAGTGAGATATGTATCTATGAAGTTATGTGTATATATGTAAATAATTTCCCTGTCTGGGATCATTAAAGTAATTCTATCTATCTATCTATAAAGTATTCTATTAGCGCATTTGCACAGGCACATTTATTATATGTTGCAAAAGTTATATACATACAAGGAGAGCTACTATAGTATGTTTATCTTTATTCTAATATTTTTAATTATATTTTCCATTCAAATTTGTTATTTTATTCTTCCAATTAGTCTCTATTTTCTAAGACTTGCTCTTGTGCTGCTACTTGTTTCCCCCTGTACTGCTGTTATACCTGTGAATTTCTCCCCGAGGGGGATCAATAACGAAACATCTTATCTCTTTTTAAATGAAAAATGAAATATGTATGTGTGCAGTATGCTGTTTCCATAGTCTGACTCATGGGCTTAAGTTTTTCCAGGCAGCCCATCCATCAAATTATATCATCTTTCAACTCTACAATGTTTGTCCACATTTGCCAAATTGCAACCCAAATGACTGCCAAAAAAATGAAGAATGTTAATGTAATCTAGTGTAATCTATTCATTTAATCCAACCCCGGCTAGAATTACAGTATTTATTGCACCCGTTGTGTCGCAGAGGATTTTGATTACAGTATGTATTACACTCAGGTGTGGCTGTAAAACAATGCCTCTGAAACTTTATGACTTTTACTTTTGTGTTTGGATTTCTTAAGCATTTTAAGCTTACACAGCAGAGACATTAAAAAAATAAATAAACAGGCACACTGTCACGTGACCACGGCAATAGCATAAATATTACATCTTTTTCTTTGAAACATCCGTATATTATATATATTTTAATATTTTCTAAAATGATAAAATGATTTAAAGCTCCAAATTGTAAGAAATTAGATTTTTTGAGTCTCCTTCCTAACCCATCATATACTGACACTTCGGGATTGCAAGTCAGGTCAACTGCCATATATGTTTTTATTTGATGAGTTGGGATCCCAAAGTGTCAGTTTTTGGTGAGTTGGTAGACTCAAAAATCAACTTTATTTCAAAATAATTTTTCATTGGGTTCTATTTGACTTGTGCCAACATTTTTACACAAAACTAAATGGTATTTTACTCTCTTCACAACAAACGGACTGAATTAAGACAAAGACAGAAAACTGGAAGTGAAGGTTACTTGAGTAATTCTGATAGGAACAATTCTTAACTGCAAGTACTGAGTTTACCTGAGAATACACTGTGAAATACTTGCCAAATTCTGTGTGGAAATTGAAAGCTTTTTATAAATTCACTCCTAATTTTTTCAGTGTGACAAGGTGGACCTCAGCATGTGCATAGATCTGGCCCAGATTCTATCTCCATGTGATACAATAAATACAGAAATAATAGGCCACTTCATTGTATTATAAACCTTTTTTGACCCACTTTTAGAGGGTTTGCATCCCTCAGTGTTTTCATTTTAAAGATAAAATGGCAGTGCTTCTTGTTTTGAGGTTTGGGAGCTCCATTTATGCTCAGTATCACTGTTTGGGGGGCGGCACGCAACAGAAATGTGGATATCCATTAATTACATCTAATGGAACGTACTGCATTTCCCTCCAGTGATAAATCATTTATCAACCTGCCAAGCCAGAATGCTGAGTTGTCTGCACTTTTGCATATGAAAAATGACTTTGCATACCTTCTTGCTACAAATGCAATATCAATTTTAATTAATGTTATGCGTTTATAAACTCCTATGTTCATATCCCATCATGTAATGATCCTTAATATGCAGAATATGCAGATAAACAACAGCTCATTTGCAGAGTAGAAAACAGCAGATGCACAAACACACGAGTTATATACACATTTATTTGTTATTCTGCATATGCTAATAGACGTAATGGGGAACAATGCTCTACAGAAATGTTGACATACATGTACCATAACAAAGTGTTCTGTGGTCACATAATTGTTCGGACTACTACATGCACACAAAGATGTTGCTTTGTACAGAAAACAGTCTGTAGCTCAGAATGTGTCTAATGATAATGTTCTCCAAAACTGAACAGAGAAACAAAAACAAACAAAAAAAATCCCAAAACAAAACAAAAAAAAAATGTAAGAGGCAGTATACACAGAGAAATAAGATAAAACAATGCTTTATGCATTTTCAGGGAGCAAGGTTCGGTAAGCACGCATGAGTGACACAGACAATACCCATTCTCTCAGAGAAAATAAAGACACGACCTTTCCACTCTGTACAGTATCACAGATGATAATGCCATTGTGAGACAGTAAGACAGAGCACAGTCCATTTGCCATCAGCTCACAGAATTAATTTCAGTATCCACACAAACATAATTCTAAGGGAGTATGGCTGATCAATCCAAATCCCTTGTTTTTCTACCCTACCTGTCAAAATGAAGGATTACTCGAGGCTAACACAGAGACGTAGTTACAACAAACGAGGGATGAAGGGGGAAAAAAACAACGTTTAATTGAACAAAAAACAGGGGGTTTAACAAGAAGGTTATCGTCTAACCTTCCTCCGTGAAGAGAAAAAGACAAATGAATACCCCAAACAACCACCACTGACAATTTACTTTGGAGAGCACCAAAGAGTTTCCAAAGAGGGATCAATAATCTCACATGAAAGATAATTGCATGAGCTCTCTGATTACGTTAAATGATATCGGTCTGGGCCCACAGTATAAACACAGACAAAAAGGAAATATGGAGCACAACTGATCACTGACGTGATGTAACTTCTATTCTCACAGCCTTGCTTTATCCTTGTCTTCCTTTCACACATTGATCTCTATTCCTGAGGGCATGCTGTGGGGTTAGAGCCTCTGAAGCTGGAGGGATTGGAGCACTCAATGGTGTCAGCATGGGAAATAATCGGATGTATCAGCTCAGTGACAGAAGGGACCTTTTTCTGACCGTCAGATAGATAATTCACTCCCCTTCATCCTACTTCTCAGCTCTCAAAGGTGCGCTATGTAGTTTTAGGGAAGAAATCTTAACCAGAAGAGAAATATCTCCATTGACTGGATTATTTATGCCTAAACGCACAAAATAAACAAACTCTCTTTGTTTTCATGACTGAATAAAATCGATAAAGGACAACACAATTTCAGACTGTTTCTATTTGGTGGACCCTGCCACCTTTTAGCTTCAGACTGTGTTCTGGGGACCTTATTTTCCTCTGAGAACAGCTTGTTAATTCAGTTATGGAATAATAAACATTTCTGAGTTTGTATTATTCTCCAAACACTACATAATGCCCCTTTAAACTACAATGCCCAAACTTTTCTTCCTTTGTTTGTGCTCGTTCCTGCCTCACTGAAGACTGATGGGGGTGGACACTGAATGCAGTACACAGATTACCCAGGAGGAGGGAGAGATATTGCCGCTCCTTAACTCCAGGAGCTGAGACATCAACGTGAGATTTGACAACATCACCGTTCAAAAAAAGTACAGAAGTGACTCGTTAGCTGTTAAAGAAAAAACAGAGAATCTATCCAATCGGAACATCAGAGAGTTATAGAAAACCTGAGAACTCAATAACATTACTTGTATCTATTACATAAAGACCTGATTTCTCCTATAAAATTAGAATTTTCTGTACAGTGCTATATGAACAAAGCAAAATGACTTGCTGCCTTCTCATAAACAGCCGTGTTATGAAAAGGCACGCATCATTTCAACCACCATATGGCAGGAAATTGTGGTCGTGCTCCATTTTGGTTTAGAAAAAATAGAATCATTCTCAACGTTAATTCACAAAAAACATAAAATCATTTGTGTGTGGCCACTGAAGTTAGATCATCTTGAGATCTTCTACAGACATGCGTTAGATTTCTTATGCAAATCTAACAGCGATATAAAAGGCCAAAAGTGGTCAATTTGGATCCCTCTTCCCACCGATAATCAGATTTGAGGTCCATTGATGTCTGGCACGAAGGCGCCAGACATGTAATATGAAAAAGAAAATAAAAGTCAAATTCTCATTTGCATTGTTTGTGAGATTCTGGTAGTTGTAGTACTGTTTTGCCTCATATTAAAGATATAACATTTGAAAAATACAAGTAATTTCTGCCTGTACACTTACAAATCCCATAGACAGAAAATAAAGTGCCACAATTCTTGGCCTGCATAGATTGCAGTATGCGGTATTGCACATTCCACACCTCTCTGTGAGAACAAAAAACATGATAATAATAATAAGAAAAAGAGAGAACAACAAAAGAATTCACCCACATACTTCCTGTCGGTACCATTCTGGTTTGTGTGGATTTCACAAACACACTACCAGTACACTCAGCCAAGTGTCATGCTGAAACAACAAACAAATAATTCCAGCAATAAAAATTGGAATCAAAAGGCAACATACAACGGATATTTTCAGTCAGTGTAAAACAAAAAAGCATGAAAGAGGACTAGAGAGAAAAAAATAACTCCTTTGGGTTTAAGTTTGACTGAAAATCGTTTTGTTCACAATGAAACACAATAAATAACAGTCCAAGACACTACGGATATACAAAAAAAAGACGCCTTAAACTTATCAGCAGGATCGGATAAACTTGCAGTAGTATGGAACAAATGTCAACAACGACATCAGGGCGCTGAGGATAGGATAATGAACACAGTGCAGGTAAACAAACCATAAGGGAAACAACAAAAACACCTCCATAACTACTGTCAGAATACATGATATTACTGTATATGTTACTATGCAGCTGAGATAAATGAAAGCTTGTCAGTGTGCTTGATTTGGTCCATTGATATCAAAAGGAATATTATCTCTTTTTTTGTGGTAGTCTGACCCTTTTGAACTGCCAAAATATATAATTTTAGCATAAAGCATATATGTGTGTTAATGACCAGACCTAATGTGCTGAATTAATAGATAGTCTTAACTCTGTTTTATGGAATCTCACATATCTAGAAAGTACCAATCTAGACCTACATATTTCATATTTTATTCTTAAATCTACTTTTAGATGTATATATCTGAAGTCGAAGAGTAAATAAGATGTATTTTTGTGGTTTGGACGAAATCAAAAAGGCTGAACAAGGAATAAAATATCTTAAAGGACCAGTGTGTAGGAGTTAGTGACATCTAGGAGCATCACCTCACCCTTCCCTAAGGTGGTTGCTAAACACGCAAAAAAAACAACCTTTCTAGAGTCAGTGTTTGGTTTGTCCTTTCCGGGCTACTGTAGAAATATGGCGGTGCAACATGGAAGAGAATCTGCTCCCTCTGTAGATATAAAAGGCTTATTTTAAGTTAACGAAAACACAACCCCAACCCTAACCCTGACCCTGACCCACTAACCCTAACTCCAAACCCCTTACCCCAACCCTGACCCTTTCTCCCCTTCAATCCCCCTAAAACCTACACACTGGACCTTTAAACCTTGTCCTAACTTGTGAAACTGCATGATAATTATTTTCAGAAGTATGTGATAGTTCCTTTCCTTACTGGTTACATACATTATTTGGCAACTACAGATGTATTTGGAGGGATCAAGGTGTTTTTGTCCTTCTTGCCCACCGTCATTTATTTGAAGACTGAATACAGGATGCTAAACTGAAAGTTCAACAGTCGTTATGAAAACCAAAAGCAATAATGTCAACGTTACAGTTTCATACACCAGTTTTCACACGAAAAAACATTACAGGGTCATCATGGGAACACTTTGCATTTCCACAAAAGGTAATGATATGTTTTTTTTAATAGGTCGCTACGATGCAACACCCAGTCTGAGGGCTCTTAAATTATCCCCCCCACCCCATCCCCTTTCACATTACAAATACTTGTACCTTCAGTGACAGTTTTCCTTTGCCATCCTGTGCATTGTCATTGCCTTAGATGTCCTCTATTTACAGTGGAGCGCTTTCAGCAAACTAAGCACCGTAAAATATCTGTCTGTTTTTTTTAAATGCATGCTTTTTACAGATAAGTCCCTCTGTGCATTTCCTTCTTTTGCTAGAAAAAGGAGACTGTCATTATGTACATCAGGTGGATCAAAGTGTCTACATAAGATGATGAATTCCCTCAAGAGCCTTCTCTTTTGAGCCCACTGTTTGTCCCCAAAGTCGCTCTCGAATCTGCACGAAGCACTGCAGTTTCTCTTTCAGCAACACACAACAACACAAGTAAAAGGGACTTGTCATGCCATGCAAAAATCTCTGTCACTACAACAGCACCCTTGTCTTTTCCCTTCCCGCTCTCCCGCTCATCGGGCTGAGGTTGCAGTGGGTCTATTGTCCCTCAGGAGCTTCTCTCACAGTCACATGCTGGTTTCACAGGTCGGTGACAGGCTGCCGTCCCCAGGTATCAGGTGGATATCTGATGTAAACATGTGGTTCTCTACTTTGTGTCCACTTTGGTTGCTGTCAGCCTTGACCTCCCCACCTGCCCCAACCACATCTTGGGTGCAATTTTGTGCTGCCGTCTTAGGCGACAAGGGCACAACTGCAGCGCCCGCCACCTCCATCAGATGCTTCTCTTCATGGTTCTCTGCGGACTGATCTTCATCACCGGGTGGTGTGTCCACCACCAACCTCTTACAGGTCTCCTCCTCTGTGACTGGGAGCAGCTCCTCTGAACTGGGGATGAGCGGTGACGTCTCTCCATCAGGGGACTCTTCATCCAGGATGCTGGAGCTGAAGTCTCCAGGAGAGGTAGTGCTTGGCGGTGTTAGTGGGCCTTCGGCAGAAGTTTTGGTGAAGTTGACCTTCAACCCCTTGTTTTTAAGAGGGTTATTTTCTCTATGAGAGCTCTTTAGGTTCTCCACAGAGCTGTTAAAGCTCTCCCCTTCCACTATGTGGAGCTTGGATCCGTCAGCTGGGTTGACAGATTCAAAGAAGCCATCTTTGAGAGGCGCGCCAGTAAAGCTGTGGTCACTGCTGGCCCTCCGGTGCCTAAGATCCAGATACGGTGGTGCCCTGGGGTGTTTGATTTCATAGGGCACAGCTTCTTCCTCATCTGAGTCCTGTTCTCTACAGTCTGCTGAGCAGCTTGCGAAGTTATCAGGTGAGGATGGTTGCACCTCCTTCATCTCAAGCTCTACTTCCTCTTTTAATGTGAATTCAGGGGGGCTGTGAGATTTCTTGGGTGAGGCAGGGCCGGTCATGGTTGTGCTCAGAGTGCTCATGGAGCTGGTAGTGTTGAGGTTAGTGAAGGACTGGGACTTGGTCATCTGGTTGTACATCTCCTCCAGTTTCTGCACATTGAGGTGCTGCGGGGTCCTGTTTGTCCGCTGGGGACTTCCACTGGTGTTGATGGTTATCTGATGAGGAGTATTTTGCAGCAGAGACTCTGGGTTTCTTTTATCTGGTGACTTCAGGTCAGTCTCTGAGCTGGCGTGCCTGGTAGAGCCCCAGCGGCCAGGCGACAGGTGGTTGTCCAGGGAGGTTTTGTCATCTCCTTTCTCTACCACCACGTCCATCAGTTCCATACTGCGGGCAAAGGCATCTTTTAGGTTCATTGACACAATGCTGCCGTTTCTCTTGGCTCTCTCCAGTGCCTCCCTCCTCTTGATGGCCTTCTCCTGCCTCTTCTGCTCCTTGTAGAACTCAGAGAAGTTGTTGACAATAATAGGAATGGGTAGGGCAATGACTAGCACTCCTGCAATGCAGCAGAGCCCACCCACGATCTTTCCAAGTAAAGTCTGTGGGTAAATGTCACCATATCCCACGGTAGTCATTGTGATAGTAGCCCACCAGAATGAGGCAGGGATACTGGTGAATTTGGTAGCATCTTCATCTTTCTCAGCAAAGAAGACCAAGCTGGAAAATATCATGATGCCCATGGCAAGAAATAAAATAAGCAGGCCCAGTTCGTTGTAGCTCCGTCTCAAGGTAAACCCTAGAGACTGGAGCCCTGTGGAGTGCCGGGCCAACTTCAGGATCCTCAATATTCTCATGATCCTGAATATCTGCACCACGCGGCGCACGTTCTGGAACTGCAGCACGCTCTTGTTGGACTCAGTTAGAAAGATGGTGACATAGTAGGGCAGGATGGCCAGCAAGTCAATGACATTCAGCGGGCCCTTGAAGAACTTCCACTTGTTAGGAGAGGAGAGGAAGCGAAGGAGGTACTCCATGGTGAACCAGGCGATACACACGGCCTCCACATGAGCCAGCTGGGGGTTGTCGCTGGCCTGGCCGAACTCGTCTATGACCTGGAGCTCTGGTAAGGTGTTGAGGGACAGAGCAATAGTGGAGAGGACAATGAACAGGATTGAGATGATGGCCAGAATCTGAAAAGAGAACACAGGGGGATTGAAAGATTAGTGAGATTCCAAGAAATTGATTGTCTTTGCACACACTACAAATGCATGAGCCATGAAAAGCTCAGTTAATTTATCTCTTTGTCTCTGTCAATCAACGTATTATGGCTCACTTGTTTTTGACAGATATGGGATACGCTGTGAATAATCATAGGCGTCTGATTTGACTCAGAGACAGGAAAACATGCATGATTAAAGGCTGAGTATGAGTGATATGAGTCTAATGGAGTCTCTGTCTTTGCTTAAAAGGCCCTCCTGGTGTGTCCTTGAATGAAAATGAGCCAACCTTATGCATATGCGATACATAATGCACATCACAGAATTGTTTATGAGGACAAAGGAAGGTAGCATGGTAATGTAAAATGACAAACGAAGGCACAAAATGAGTGATTCAATCTTTGAGTGAATGCGGCGTGGCTGGATGGATTGTTATATGAGGAGAATCTTTAAATAAAGCAAAATAACTAGGCCAGATTTCTATTTTGGAAACATAGGTGTGTGTGTGTGTGTGTGTGTGTGTGGGAGTGACAATAGAAAAAAGGACAGAGGGATTTTGGCTCCACCTGTTGGCAGCAGTAGAAAACTCCCTCTTTCTGTCTGAAAATATGATTTACTGATTTCACCAATAAAAGAAAAGTTACTGCAAAGTACTTTTTGAAAACTTATGCTGTAAAATATAATACTTTGATACAACTTCCTGTGCTTTCTGCTCAGTCGGGGAGTAGGCAAGAACATCCTGCATAATCCCATGAGGTCACGTGCGGCATGAGGCAGCATTATAACTACAGCTCTGTACCTGATCAGGGTTTATTGACCTCAGCAGATTAAATCTTGCCTTTTCTGACTGAGGCTTGGTGTATGGGAAAGGACAGTGTGAGCAGTATGGGCAGGGTTAGGGTTAGGAGTTAGGTCACTTCCGTCTCTCTTCACTTTCTTCATTAATACCTCACCATACTCTATCCAAGCCTCTGTTTTTCACCAGAACCACAGATGTTCCTCCTTTCAATGCTGCTGGGATTAGCTGATGTCCTTTTTCCACACCTCAACTCTGCTCATCGTCTCAACCCACACAGGTGAAAAGTCTCTGTCCTACACTCTACAGTGCTGCAGCATAACCTCAGCAATCTACTGAAATCCAGTGCATGGAACAATTTGCATTCCTTTGTGTGAAGTCCTCTATGACCTGAGCAATATAAAACCTATTAAAATCTAATGAACAAAGATTGAAGGGTCTCAGTCAAGATAGGAAAAACAAGGCACCGGGAATACTAATCACAAACCGCCAGTAAGTTGCAGAACACACTGATTATCTTACATAAATTTGCACAGTGCAGTCTGGAGACAGCCACTTCATCTCCTGTGAGACTTGCGTATTTTAGCAAATATCACATATTAGCGGCTATCATGCAGGGTTGTTTGAGTTCAAGGATTCTGCAGAATTGTTCAGGGGACAGCCGTTTCTATGATCTATCCATTAGCCTCTAGCTCGCAGTGACACACCCGATAAAGGGGCTAAAGGCTGGTGACGCTGCCTGAAATAGAAAAACGTTTTCAAAGGAGGAAATTCCTTTTTTGGTAAGAAAGAGGGGACAAGGGGGTGTCATGGCTCAGCAATTAGGTTATTGCTAATTGAATGCTGGTGCTGATAAGGTTAAACCTGTTAGCAGCTAAGTGAGGCACCTGGCCCTGGCCTGGCACAGTGCTGAAAAGACGCAGATTGGTTCCGAACCCCAGAACTTTTTGGCAAGCTCACTGGAGGCTCATCCCCTGGTGCCAAGCCACTCGATCAGAAGACCTTTGCTTGTGTCCTGTTGCTGAACACCCTGGCACCAAGTCAGCTCCAGACGTAGAGGAGTAGTTGAGGGCATGCGATAGTGATTTTGAGTTTATAGGCTTACTGGCGTTCGCCTTTGTGGATTATTTTTTTCAGATACAGTAGAAGAGTATCTATGATTTATGAAAATACAAGCAAAAGGTCGCTCGTTCTTCAGAGGTCAACTGTTCTTTCGCAGAGGAGACAGATAATTTCTTGCTGTACCACACTTCAGAGCATGCAGGCCCTTATAAAACTGCACAATGAACAGTGGGGATGCATGCAAACACTCTCACACAGAGAGAAAGTGATTAATGTTTTCCCTGACCCACACCCATGCAAGCTCACCTTCCCACACACCCAGGCACCCCTTCCCTCACGGACAGCAGCAAATGGCATTTGAGCAAGAGGATGAGTAATCCTGCGGTGGCTTGCATTAACCTACTGTAATTGAGTGGGAGTAGTTAAGAAGATCAATTACTTGGACTCAGTCTTCTTTGCCCCTGATTTGCATGTGCGATGGTATTAAGGGTAGCATCAAATGCCGCTAGTGCTGGATTAAAAGATGCAAATGAACGCAGCCAGGTCTGTTGACCTGGAAGTGACCCAGTGGAACAAAGCCACATGAGGCAGGAAATGAAACAAGAAGTGGACACTTTCAAATCTTGAAGAGGTAAAGCGATCAGGATTAAAGTGGAACTAGTATCCTGATCATTTAATAAAGGAATTAATTATACCATCCTGAATGCAGACCTCGACTACTGTCTGAGAGCAACAAAATGATTGCTCGCGTCCTTAAGAGCTAAAACAAAAAGCAATTTAAAAGAAACATGCCGATTCAAAGTAAAACTGGCTCAATTTGAATATACAGCTAAATTAGATGCAACCAAATGGAACTCAGAATTTAAATATTTACAATATTAATGAGGCAATAATACAAACTCCTAACTATTTTTTTCCATAAGTAAATAAACAAGCTGTTCTCAGAGGAATATAAGGACCCCAGAACACTGTTTGAAGCTGGAAAAGTGGCGGGGTCAGCCACATATAAACAAAGTAAAACAGTATGAAACTGTGTTGTCCTTTAAGGTCAGTTTGTCTGTTCAGTTTCTTCAGTCACGAACATGGAAAATGGTGATTTAGTTTGTTATTCACCGAAGATCTTTCTCTTCTGGTTTGAACTTCCTCCCCAAAACTACATAGTGCACCTTTAAAAGGTTCTCACACTCTTCACTCAGTCTTCATCTTTCCTTCTCTGCCTTTTCCCGTGACCTTAGGATGCCACAACCAGGTCATGGTCAGGCCTGATTGGCTTAGACGAGAGGGCAATGTCCTCAGATGATTAGGTGATGTGTGTGACGTGCTTCAGTTCCCCGTGGCTATTTTGGCTCTTTTACCACCTCCACTGAGTCTGCAGCAAAGACTGCTTAGCATGACTGTGCGAGGGGAGAACAGCTTCACTTTGAGGTTTACAATGAGATGAAAGACAGATGGAGGGTGAGAATTATTGGACGTCACATGACTTTTATTTTTGTACAATACTCCGAGGATTTCCCCCGCGGGATACTTTGGTCCTTTACTCCTGAGCACATTATAAAACACATCATGAAAAAGTAAATCACTTGATGAATGTCCTTGCAAAAACAAAAACCAGCTGGCTCGACTCCTCAAGGGAAAGCTTAAAATATAATGCCAGCGACAGCGTAGGAGGCAGTTTTAGGAGAATATCTTTTGTGCGTCAAGGGAGTGAATGTGCTTTAGCAACAGACACAATCTGAATTCCACAACTCCTCTAAGGTGGTATTAGATCCACTGGGAGCAGGACGAGTGAACTCGATCCGCAAAGGAGCCACTGAGTTAGGAACTCTCTGGAGCCTTTCTTCTGAGCCACTCTCGATTTCCATTTTCAGCCACCTGTCATCTCCACCACTACTCTTGTAATTGCAAGAATCACCTTTCCCCATCCGCTCTCGGCTCCCACAGGAAGCAGTCAATAGGCCCACTAACTACTCTCTTAATGTCCTGTCATTGGTGACAACCCTGTGGTCGCACCCCACTTCACCTCCTCTGCCCGCTTCCCCATCATTCCTTTCTTTGAGGGGGGAAAGGCGCTGCTAGGAAGAAAAATAACCTGCACCACACCAGTGGCCCATCTGCCAGCTATGAGGGGAAGCTATTGATTGTGTACACATCACATTATGGACACTGAGCCAGGTCCAGCAGGCCCCTATTGATCTCCTTGCACAGCGCTCTTATGGACCATGATCCACCTCTGAGGTCCCCACTAACCCTCCCTCCCTCTACTTGTGTCATCAATTTGCACTGGACAAATTGAACCATTCCTCAGGTATGATAATTTTCTGCTGCGGAATCAATCTGGGTGATTATGGCTATGGTAATGGGGATTGATCCCACGACTTGTGTGTTATTTCATCTTCTCAGACTGTATCTCTTCCAGTGACGACCCTTTCAAAGCATGGGCGAGTGTTGGGTGTCAGGTAGCTATGCAGCTTTATGCATACAATAAAGGAGACATATTCTGCTAATTTTCAGGTTCATGCATTTATTTTGGGTTACTAATAGATCAGGTTTACATGCCTGAATATTAAGACACACTGCTTTTCTTAAACTGTCCAGTGTTGCAGCACTGTATCACTCTGTTTTAGCTCCTGTCTCTTTAAGGTCCTGACTCATGAATACCCAGGCTGCTCTGATTGGTCCGTTCACACATGCCTGGGCCAGCACCACTAACAGCAACAGAGCAGCTTAGCACAAGGCGTTTCAGGAGCAGTGTTTTCATTGGGAGAGAGGAGCTCCTGTTGCTCCAGACTTTGACATTCTTAACTTTCAAACTATTTTACACGCAGAAGAACCTATATAACACACAGGAAACAAAAGCATGATAGGGCTCCTGTAAAACAAAGCATAATTTGTTAAATTAATGAATTACCCTGCTAAGTTCACATATACCGGTGGCCAATTTCTCTTCATTAATCAGACCACTGGCTCCATATGCTTAGGAGGACCTAAATGGCAGGATTTGAATCCTAAATGTGCACAAATTCGGTTACTGAGCCATTACCAGCCATTAATGATGGCACTGAGCAAATATGGCATTGTTAAGGAACCTGGCACACATACTTAAAGAGAGATTTATTAGGCATGGATAGTGAGGGTTATGACTCGAATACACGCACCCTTAGAGAGATTCAACATTAATCAACAAAAGAGGAGAGACATTTTCCCTCCCACTCTGTCAGGATTCTGCTGGGTAAGTGCCTTTTCCATGGCGAGTTTCCAGCGAGCTCACACAGAGAGGAGAAAAAGCAGAGTGTGGGGGGGGGGGGGGGGGTGATATTTGGTGGCCGTCCACTGTTTTGTCCCACAGCTCCTCCAAGGTTCAGAGAGATTTGGAGGAATGCCACAGTCATTACGATTTGGACAAACTCGAGTGAATTCCTTAAAAACTGGCAGGGGTGTGCGCGCAACTGAAATATGTCCCAATATTTTCTTTATTACAACGTTGCAACAAAATCAGATAAAAGAGACCACTCCACTGTCCAACTGAATAACTATTTTTGGCAGCCCCAGTGGGAGTTGAGTGCATACTAATGAAGGCTTATTATTTCACGAAAAACTATTGAGCTGTTCATATATCTTTGACAGCTCTCAGTGCAGTCAATAATTGCAGTGGATATAACCCATTTGTCTTGGCATAATGCCGCATCACCACACTGTGTCACTTAGAGTTTAATTTGTCATCAGTCAGCTCAACTATATTATGTGTCCCTCTGTGCTTGGCAACCTTTATGAGGAATATTGGCGTAATGTGATTAAAGTCACAATTTCAGGGTCAGGTCTCAGTGAGGCGCTTTACAATAAGTCCGAGAGACAAACGTCGCATGCAAATGATTTGTCTTTGTTGGGTTTGTTTGAACGCACAGGGCCTTTGGTAAATCACACATAATACCCCTCTGACACTGGACAAATTACTCACTAATACCCACAAACATCTGATATTGGGCTACGGTGTAAAAGGGTACAATCAGCATTCACTCCTGGGTGAAATTACAATGCAGTGGTCATTGGTATTTAATGTCCACAGCTCCTATTGGAATTGATAGAAACATCACAACCATGTGTACAAGCTTATTTTCACCAAAGTCCTTTGGCAAGTCTTTCCATTTGACAGCCATTTTGGCAAAACCTGTGCACAGGGGCCTGGTCTCCTTTCGAAAGGAGACCAGGCCCCTATCGAAATAAATGGGGCAGAAAATGTGCCATACAAACCACCATCTCTGACGTTACAGACTTTTAAAGTCAAAATATTTCAAGCCGTTTGTCTCCTCTCTATGATGTCTCTGTTTTTTCCACCCCTTTTCTGGTGCAATACTATGATGCATGTTACAGTTTCTGACATTGAAAAATGTTAACCTTTTTTTTTCAGTCACTGTTTCAAGCAGCAATTGAACAATAAGTCAATGTTGACTTTACAACAACAACAACAAAACTTTGTCATACAAAGGTAAACTTGTCTACTGGCAATGGGAAATGTCAAATTCATACTTGAAACAAATATATGGGGCAGCATTTTTTTCAGACTTCTGCTAATTGTAGCTGCCTGTAGCTAGTTAGCTCAGTTAGCCATGCAGCTAGTGGCTCAGACTGGGAGCTCCAGGACATGGGGAGTGTCGGACTAGGCCAGCTGGTTAGCATGCTAACTTGAGTAGATATCGCTTTAACCGAGTACGTGAACATCATAATGTCAATACTGCTGTTTATTTGTATTATGTTGATAATTTCAGTTGATTTTGTCAACTACAGTTCTTATACATTGCAAATATGCCCTAATTTTGGTGTTGATGTGATTTCCCTTTCATGTTTTCCTTGCTGAAGTCATGCAGCAGCAGGGGTCCTAAAGGATTAAGCCAACACTACATGCTGAGGGTGTGAGGTTCCCGCAGCAAGCACAAAAAAATTTGGTTGAGTGGGCTGACAGCATTTGAGAGGAATCAATAATCCACTTCTCATCAGCTTACAGGCCACCCGCAACTTTTTTGCTTTTAGAATGCTTGAGTTAATTTTTAGCAACAACATTACAGGGGAGAAAGTAAAGGACAACCGATGAATAAATAAATTCATCTACATTATTCAGGAGAGTCTTTCCACCATCCACACATTTTTCACTTGTACTGGCTCCCCTCATGGTTACCGTACTAAGTTTCCTGTGAACTCTTCTCCAAACTTCACTGTGTCCCATTTTTCGTACCGTTCTTGTAAACACATTGTTCATGTGCTTTTCACTCTCCCCCTCAAAGCCCTTTCACTGCCTTTCCAGCCTTTTTTTTTTTTTTCATACCAGACTGATATTTTTTTCTTTGTCTCGTTCTTTTTTTGTTGTACAACCGGGGAGGAAAGTGGGCTTGTATGAAATATTTATAGAAAGCATTTCGTCCGTCGGGCCAGTAGTGGCACAAACACGCCTTCACACAACAGGCAACACAGCCGTGCGTGTCAGCATGTGGCGCTCTATTACAGCTCAGATGGGCTTAGCTTGAGCTATGCAACCATGATTAGCAGATTGAAATATCATAGGCTACACATCAGCAAAACACCTTGTACTGACATTTCCCCCTCTGGTGTTGTGAAATGCTTTCAAATGTGCCAGTGTGTGAGAAGAATCTGACTTTCTTTTGGGATGCTGCAGTCGTGTTGTGGTGGTGCAGAGGAGACAGTTTGTTGTTTTCAGGCGCTGGCAGAGAGCGCTGGCTACCTGCAACTCTGAGATTTTCCAAACTTTCCCGAACTAGTCTCGTGGGACTAAACTAAATTTGCGTTGGAAGATGAAAAGTTCAGCAAAATCAATGCAGTGCACAGCCTGTCCAGCTTTGCTTTCTGCCCTGTCAAATAAACACAAACTTGAGCAGAAGTTAAGGTTGGCAGCCATCTTCTGTCTCTACTGTTCTCTACCAGTACAGCACATTATAAATCAAAGGGTCTCTCATTTCACACAGAAGTAAATGACATGTCAGTTTCGTCAGCTGGAATGACCACTGTTGCTAACAGGTTTTATTACCTGGAATTAGCTGACAGCTGACTCAATTTAAAACCAGAGTGCTGAAAGATATCTGTATGACAATAGGTTGCCAAACACGCTAATAAAACATTTGCTATGTTGCTATTTAGGATAATGCCTAAATCTATGTTTTAATGTAGGCTGATGCTCTTGGGCAGGACAAACCTGACAGCTAACATTCTCCAACTCTGCTAGCCTTATAGTAGCATGTTATTTGGATATTCCAGTCCTAAAATGAAGATGTTAGTTTATAAGCTAATCAGCTTAACATGCTAACAATTGGGGGCTACGTTAATGCAAAATAACTTTTTAAAATTTTATTGTTTCTCCAGTTTTTGGGGTTTTAACAAAAAACAAAAACCTCAAAAGTTTTATAAAGAATATACAATGGGTCAACTTTTACAATATGGTTCATTGTTATTATCCATTCTAACGTTGTGTACAGTATAATCTATATCAACAAACAGGAGGGCCACTTACGGATAAGTGAACTGCAGTGCTGTCCAGCGTGGCTCTTTTTAGGCGACGATGCAGCACAGCAATGTAAAATTAAACATTAATAAGAGAATTGCCACACAATAAACTCACAGTCACACCTGCAACAGCGATACTTCAAATGCTAAACTTGACATCACATGCCAGAAAAAGGCCATTTTTGGCTTCAACCTTGAGAGAAATTCTGCAATTCTCCTTTTCTATCAAGCGTATTGACGAATTTATTTAAAGCCCTGATAGGATCCTTGAGCCATCCGCTTACTGAAATAGATACCTATGCTCAGTCCACCCTACTGTACTATATCCTGTAACATAGCCCTCGCACCCTGGTATCAGATTTCCACACCCGCTGTAGTCTTCAGGAGAGATATGATTGCAGTTTAACAATACCTCATCAGTGCATTAAAAAAAAGATTTCCCGCTGTGAGCCGATGCTATTTCTGTGGACGACTCAGCAGTTTTTGCGAATTAAGCGATGGTTTGTGGAAGCGGTTCCTGCTGAGCCCAAGCCTCCCAGGAAGGGCAGTGAGGAAAGTCATGCAACACTGCGCCGCGAAGCATTAAATACAAAGAATAAACTGAGATTTAGGACAATGTCTTGATTAGTCTTAGTGAGATCATCACTTTTAGCTCCTGTCACTTGTGGCCAACTTGTAATCGTGCCAATCTTTGTCCCTCTCTTTATCTGGCTCCCTTCGCTGTCCGTCCTTTGTAATCTGTCCATCACCATTACCCTCTTCGCCACCTTGCAGCCAATCACGACCCTGTGACTTTCACAACAGAAATGTCAGGAGGAAAAAAAACAAAAAAAGAGAGGGAGAGAACGCAGTTGAGGGGGAGAGCCGGCTGTATCAAGCCACAAAAATAACGAAGATACGGGAGCAAAATTCATTTACGAAATAAAACTAATTTATAAGCTTAAAAACCTGCAGTAATAAACAACAGACAGCAGTCCTAGCGGGAGAGAATCCAATAAAACTAATTCCTCGAGCAGTAAAATATGTAAGAACTTGCCTGCAGCTGTGAGCCAGCCGGAGCTGGAGGTTTGCTTGTGCCTTCGTCTTCTGTTAACAATTCTTTGTTGCTGTGTTCTGATGATAGTCAAGATATATACATTTACATTAGGGGGCAATTTAAATAGTGTCCTTCCTTGATGTCCTTCCCTTGCCTGGGGAGATGGTGGTGGTCGCGGAAAAAGGAACGTGTCCGCGTGCGTATGTTTCTGTGCTGCTGCATGATGTGCATATGTTTCCAGGTAGAATAAGCCTTTGGCCTTTATGGCGTGGCAACATTATTAACCTATGGACCTCCGACTTCCCCTGGAGGAGAACAGCAGGCAGGCCCATACAGCGAGTACCCTCCACACACACTGATGCACATGTACATGTGCATGAGGGTGTACATATGAGCTAATTATACCTCTAAACACATGCTCATTATGTTATGTCTGCATGTGCGAAAAGATGAGGCTTTAAAAAAAGGAACAATGTCAAATGACAGCGATGTAATTGCAGCAGATAACTTTCTTCTGTGCTGGATAATTTGCGGCAGAGCGGCTCTGCGTTCCCGCCGGGGGAAATGTGCCGTCATGTGTGACAGAGAGAGAGCGCCAGAGAGGGCTAAAGTATAACTATCGCTAAGTGTAGTAGCCCTTGTGCCTGAGTAGTGATCGCTGTGTTAATCACCCGGCCGAGGCCCCCATAATCAACACTTCCTTCGAGCCATGTACCAAAAGGAAGGAAGGAGAAGCAAAACACGCTGCCCCGTAACCGTGAATATTCATGATGCTCCGCAAATAACTCGCCGAGGCGCTCGCTTGCTCCGGCGCACGCCTGTACGTATGTAGATAAGAACACGGCGAGGATCTCTTACAAGCTCCCTGCTCCCCTCTACCCCGGAGTCTCCTGATAACATCATCCATCTGAGCTCGGAGGCAGAGGGAGGATGGCGGATGGAGGATGGAAGATGGAGGATGGGAAGGTGTGACAGCAATGGTGAAAAATGTTTTTGCGTGCGTGTGTGGTGCTTTCCAGAAATTTTACTCAGAATTAGAATTACTCTCCCGTAACCTCTCCTGGGTGCTTTTTTTCCCCTTTCTCCTTCACAGATAAAAAACTCACGGGAAAAACTCTCCTCCCACACACATATGCCCACTAACACACACACAAAACACACCAATACATACGCAAACCCTTGTACAAAGCTACCTGTCTCTTGCTCTCTTGCAATCCTTTCTCCCTCTTTCCAAAACACACACTGTCACATTCAGCTGCACTCAGCAGGCTCCCATAGCTCTCGGCACTACACCGGCACATTTAAAAAAGAGAATTCCCCCGCTTTCTCTCTCTCTCTCTCTCTCTGTCTCTCTCACTCTATCCACCCCCTCCTCTCGTACATCTATCTGTTATCCTCATGGAGAATGTCTTCCAGCACTACTCGAGCCGAGCAGAAAGCAGCTTTGCGTCTTAAACATTGTTTTTCTGCCGTTGTGCTCTCCCATTCAGCCGAGTGATCCGCAGAAGCCCCCTTTGAGTGGCGGAGTGACGGAGACAGATCTCTGGGTAAAGAGAGGTGACGCGCGCCGTCATGAATTCCAACAATGTGACATAACATTTGCAGTTGTGAGAGTGAACTGAACACCCCCCCACCCCCAGCACTTGCAGTGTTAGTGACCTTAGATACATTCAGAGTTTAACAGAGAGTTCCTGCACCCACAAGAGGGAGCTCCTGATCCCTTCTGGCTGAATTCAACTGATGGAAATGTCTTTTTGTGACTTTGTTGTTAGATTTTCTTTTTTCCAAGGAGGTCAGAGGGAGGTGGGGAGAGAACTCAAGCTGCCTGGGTTTTGATGCGCGAAGGAGGAGTAGAGATAATCCCTGGGCTACTCCCTCTATCCTTCACGCAGAGAATGAAAAACAGACACTTTCTTTCTCCCTCCGTCTCCTTGTCTGTGTCTCATTTGGGATTGTGGGAAGACTAGTGGTCACTGAGGACCCGGCTAATCCTAATCAAGTATACAAAGCTCAACCCCGAGACCCCCCCCCCCCCTTCATCTATATTCCCCACGACATCGGCATCCAGCATCTGCCCCGACACCTTCGCAGCACAACTGTTTGACTGCCGGCTTCAGAAGTGTGCATTGTGTCAATCTCAATTGTACCTCTCACAAAAGTCTCTTTCAAGTTATGTGCTAGCGGTGCAAAACTCCCCACCGTGGCTCGGCTGATTTATTGTTATTCAGCTTCACTTCCAAGGACAGACCTGTGCCTCCATCCCTGTCTGTCTTTAGCACAAAATCCACACGCACACGCACAGGCTCGTTCATGCTTTTTCCTCGCATTCGCTGGCTTCTATTTTGGAATATTTTTTCTGTCCTTCCTCCGGGAGGCTGGGGTGAATATGAGCCGAACTCTGTTTACAGAGAGAAACACACCAAACTGACAACACGGTTTCCTTTTTCTAATGAGATTCGCCCTGATGATGTTGGCATGAATATATTCATGAGTGACACAGAGGAGAAAGGAGACGGGTGCAAGAGCACCGAGTGAAAAAGAGGGAGACAACGGATATGAGGGCCAACAAACAAAACAAATTAAAGGTGCAATGTGTATGTGTGGGGAAGGAATTGTAATCAGAAGAGAAAGATCTTCATTAGCTGATTTTTTATTTTTTTTTATGCCTACTTAAACAAACTCCCTTAATTTTTACCAACTCAATAAACTGAATATATAACAAACTGACCCTAAAGGACAACACAAGTTCAAACTTCTGTACTTTGTTCATATTTGGCTGACCCTGCCACCTTTCTAGCTTCAAAGGGACTTTATTTTCCTCTGAGAACAGCTTGTTTATTCAGTTGTGGAAGAGAAAAGTTTCTGAGTTTGTATTATTACCTCACTAATATTGTAAATAAAACTTCACCTCCAAAGCCACATAGTGCCCCCTTAAAAAAAGACAAATATACATGTGAATTTAGATTTCAGAGCCTCTACACTTGATATATGTCCCTCCTACTTTATGCCAATTTCTCTTACGTCCTCTTCATCCTAATTACCAAACAACACCTTCGCTGTCTGTTCTTGGGAAAGAGAGAAGCTTAGCAACTGTGGTGTCAGCAACATATTGACGCTCGTCACCATAACCATAGAAACTTGTGAATGAAATCCCCGGCTCTCATGTGCGAGAGGCAGCCGCCATCACCGCAAAAGCCCTGCATCACCCGGAGGACTTTGGATATCTTATTTTGTCACTGAAGCTTGATAAAACCCCACTCGCACAAACGCACACTCCCGTTTTAATATCAGCTGAGTGATTTCTGCAATTATCTTCACTGGGGCAACCCCTTCGGCGGAGCAACACATGCTGGCACTCTCTTCCCTCGCAATGTGCCATGATGTTTACTTCAGTAATGACTCACGCCAGATCATGCTCAGTGGTCTTCAGCAACAAAAGAATAGCCAACACGCTACAATAGAAATGTGACTTTGGAGGAGAAAGGAAAAAGAAAAGCGGTATGAATGACTGAGCAATTGAGCTGAGTGCTGCTTCACGGCAGAGGCAAGCAGGGAGCGCTGATAAGGGAGCTGTAATAACAGGCAGAATTTCACAGCCTTTGTTCCACGGCAAATGAGAGTGATGATCACCAGGCTTGGGAGCGGCACTGGGTGACTGTTTCCATGGAGTTAGAATGAGGTATGCCTCTGTGTGCGTGTGTGGTGTGTGTGTGTGTGTGTATGTGTGTGTGTACATCTGAGTGGGTGGCAGTATTGTGTGTAGGTTGGGGTGGAGGCTGGGGTATTATTGATAGGTTGCCTGTCCTTGAGAAGGCCAGATTGGGACGCCCCCTCTCTTCACGGGAGATTTCCTTTAATTAATCCAAATGAGGACACACTTGTACACATGCAGAGGCACACACACACACACACACGCACACACACACACACACACACACAAACACACACACACACACACACACACACACACGCTGATGACTGCATGCAGTTATCAGTGAGCAGTGAAGGAGAGGACTGAAGTGCAGGACTGTGTGTACCGATTTTACAGATGTTATTGCAAAAGTTGCATGATAAAATGCCCCAAAAAAGAGCCCCTTTCACACAAAGTTCCCAATAAATTACTGGGAGACCCTTTTAGACACTGCTTTCCTGTTCACAACTGCAGCTACATGCAAGAGTTTTGTGACTTGTTCGGTCCATTTGAAAGCATCTCTCTGCGATCGCCAGTGGAGAAAACGTTATTTTTTCTGCCCCTGCCCCTCAGACATCACCGCCCCGCCACTCTAGCCACATTAGCAGCTCGGTGAAACTACTCGTTGGAGCAGTGCTTTGAGCTCAGTGGCAATGTTAGCATGCTCACATGACAATGCTAACATGCTCGTGTCCAGCGGGTAATATTTACCAGTTTCGCTGTCTTAGTTTAGCATGCCAACATTTGCAAACGAGCCTTGAACATAAATAACAATTTTGAACAATCACAATTTCAATGCAATGCATCCATTAGAGTTATATATTAAGATATTTCGATCAAACCTCTCTGCAGCGGACCCGGGTTCGACTCCCGGCCTGGGTCCCTTTGCTGCGTGTCATTCCCCCTCTCTCTCCCCCGTTTACTGTCATATCTTCAGCTGTACTATCAATAAAAGCCATTTAAAAAAAAAGGGCAAAAAAAACCAACAAAAAAACACATATGTCAGCCTTGCGGTGACCCTAGAGGAAAAGGAATCACAAAAGTCAGTACGCCTCATCCTCTGGGAGTAATGAACATCTGCACCAGATTTAATGGCAATCCAATGGTCCAATACTGGTATTACCATTCCCAGAGGCGCAGAGTTAAAATAATATACAGACAAAAACATATTGTAAGCAGATAAACATGTTTCACAGTTTACCTGAGCCTGCTTGACTTTGATGTATTGATTCGTGTCTGTTTCCTTTTCAACTGCCCATGTCATGTTTGTGTGTCTGTATCCATGGCCTGCATTGGCAAACACTGGAGTGTTGATGTGAGTCAGCGTGGCCTTACGGCTTTTGGCTGAGTCAAATCAGGTAATCAGCACAGCTGCGTCGGAGCAGGTATAGGATTAACAAATCTGTGTGTATAAGAAGATAAGCCTCCACAACATTTCCGCAAACACCAAGAGTGGATCCGTGCACGTGTGGGGGGGATCAGCTGAAAATGAAAGGCTAGGTATGCAGTCAGATTATTGGTCTGTTACCTCTCATGTGAGGGAAAAAGTGAGTAACTGCTTACAACCTTCTTAATATCCTTACTAAAGATAGACCTGAAATCCTATTACAGTTATCCTGAATCATCCTCAGATTGAAGGGTATGATTGCCCCCAGAGATTCAAAACCCCAAAACCGCGGGTCCCTGCAGGAGGCCGCGGAGGAATGAAAGGAGAGCCTCCGGTGTTGCCCCAACATACAGACGGTGAGGTCTACACACTCAAGATGTTTCCTTTGCGCAACATGGGTTAAGTACACTGCTGTACAGTTATTACAGCCCAGCGTGGGGGTTGACAGGAGCAGATAAGAGGAGGGTTTGAACGTACATGAGCAGACACATCAAGAGACAAAAATTATAGCTGCTTGAGCATTTGCTGATAATAACACAGTCATCGTTCCCCGGGGCGGTACACTCGTGTATCAGAACAAATGGAAAAATTCACACGTGGAAGCAATGACGTGGTTTTAAAGCAAGAAGTGAGAAGAGATGCCCTTCATGCGGAAGACCCACTTTCAAGCCCACACGTTGGCAAGCATCTGCGCTGCTGAACGTGCAAGACGCCAAATCCCAACCAGCTCTGTGGCTGACTGACTGCGACCTTTGAACCCTCAGAGGAGGGAAGTACAGACATTATTACTGCTATTAATGTCTCTTGTGTGACGCTGTGGTTGGTAATAAATCCAGGATGAAATCCTGTAACAGTCAGGTCTAAACTGAGCAGGTGACAGAAGCAATGTGTTCATGCATGCTCACATTCTGAAAAACCAATAAATCAATAGTTCGATTGACAGAAAATCAATGTGGATAATCATCAGTGTTCAAGCAAAAATGCCAGTCATTCTGTAGTTTCAGCCTCTGAAATGATCTCTGATGAGATGATAAGCATCTTAGTGGGTTATTGATAGGTTGCCTGGTGCCTGTCGGATTCAGACGCCCGCACTCTTCACGAGGGATTTCCCTTAATTAATCCAAATTAGGCCACACTTGTAATTCACACAGTCACACACACACACAAACACACTGAAAAATATGATGAGGATTTGAAGCTTATCTCGGTTTTGATATCATTGTAAATTAAATTATGTAAATTATGTCGTTTTGGGGAAGAATTTTAATCAGAAGATCTTTTGTTTGACTGACCAGCCAGGGAAATCACATTTTCATACTGTTTTACTTTATTTATATGTGGCGGACCCTGCCAACTTTCTAGCCCTAACAGTGTCTGGAGACCTCATTTTCCTCTTAGAACAGCTTGTTTATTCAGTTATGGCAAAATAGACATGTCTCAGTTCGTATGTTAACTTCATTGATATTGTAAATATTAAAATTCTGAGTTTGAATTTCTTCTCCACAACATAGTGCACCTTTAAAAAAACGTAACAAGTCACCACTAAAGCTGCAATTACAGATACCGGAGGCCAAGATATTGAACAGGCACATTCTGAACAGGCACTGCACTAGGTGGTAAAATATAAACACAATGATGATAACGTTGATTACTATTCATCATGTTGATATAATGACAAAGTGGGTAAAGGGAAACATTACAACAAATAGAACAGTCTGATAAGTTTAGAAAATAACACCCCTTTACTGTAATGCAGCATTTAAATGTCAGACAATATATAGTCTTAAATCATGATAATGTTGTAATATTGGTGAATTGCCAAGCCCTTTACTAAATAACAAGTCAGTTAATCAGATAAAACTTTAGAAAGTAAAAAAAAAACATCTGTTAGTTGCAGCCCTTCTCCAGAAATGCATTTGTTTGTCGCTGCAGCACCACATGTGATACAAATAAGATAGTAACGCAAATTTAAATAACCCACAAAGAGAGAGCAGATAATAATCGGTGCTCGTGAGCTGGGATGACACAGCAGGAGCACGGCTGGCATATTGTTCTCATACCGGAATCCAATAACGAGTGAACAAACGATTAAACCTTTACACACTGACATTCTTGGATATGTAATCCTATTACGGAGAGGAACTCCAGCGCAACATTAGTGGACTGTGAAGTGGATCCGCCGTGTTGACGAAGATGATATTGACTCGGTAAATAACCCTTGTTGTACAGTTCTGTCTGTGGCTGAGCATCACGATTCACGAGACAGAGAGGGAAGAGAGAACACTGCTACTGGCCGACGGTGGAGAACATGAGCTCGACTTACGCTGCGTCTAATGCTGCCAGCCTAATGCAATCAGGAATCAGTGCGGCCCTGGTACTGACCTAAAATGGCTTTGAAGTGCGCCAGGCCAAGGTCTGCTGCTCAGATCCTCAGGGTTACAGAGGACATTCGCCTTGGTTGCTATAAAAACTCTTTAAATCCTCATTTAAATTCTGTAAATCAGCAGTTTATTTCAAGTCTGTGTCACTGCCTTTTAGACGTTTCATTGATTTATAGTTGTTAACAAAAAGTCTGGTAAGTAGAGGTCTGTTTACATGCTTTTTTACAGGTGCAATATGTAAGAATTTTAGATAACAACATAAAAAAATTAACAAAAATTACCAACAGAATAAAAAAAGAGTTGATGTTATGTCAAAGATGTCTATGTATTGTGCAGAGATATGACATTAACATGCTAACCGGCTAGCCCAGGCCCGTCCTCTCCATAAACCCGCTTAGCAGTCTGGACCGCAAGCTAAATGACAGCAGCTAGAGCTAGCAGCAGTTAGCGGTCACTCTGGCGATATGCTGTCCCCTATTTGTATGAATTCAAGAGGTGGCCAGTTATTACATGTTGCACCTTTAATGATAAGCCTGCACAAACTGTTAATGATTCTTAGTTGATATAAAATGTTTTGCTGCTATAACAATGCATTACCAGGGTTTTAAAAGTATATTAATCATCCTTATTGCATAGACTAATAAAACGCAGACACTGCAACCTTGTAGGGCCCTAACACATTTTTTAAAAGCCTAATAATTCCAACATAGCGCAGAAAGAAAACACTATAAAACAGACTTAATGTGGGATCAGAGGTAAATTATATCTTGATTAGGAGGGAGCCGGGAGTGTTTCTTCTTTAGCTTGAGTAAAGGTTGTAAAATAGAGACCCTATCCTGTGACCTCATCTTCCCTTTTAAAACCTGGGAGCATCTTTGAAAACTGTCCATCTCAAACAGCCATTAAAATTATTTGCAATGGCAAAGAAGTCACGCCAAAACAAGGTTGAGTGCTTGATCTCAGTGACAGCTTTGTTAAGGTTTTTTCTGCCTCTGATGTAAAAGCTACTCTACATATTTAAAAAAATAAATCTTGTCGCCGTATTATGTTGTTACGGAGGAGGTGAGAGTGCTGTGAAACCAGACTTGAGTCATCTTTTTTAAAAGGCAAAAATCTCTGTGCTCTCATGGAAAGTTTAATGCTAAAGTTTAGGGAACTCTGCGATGGATAATTTATAACTCTGGTTTCAGTTCTCCCTGAGCGTGTGAAAAAGTTCTGAATTGTTGGTAAGAGTATTTTCCGAACTTCCAGACTTGCAGTAATTGGCCTTCTTTTTGAACTTTCATTTTCCGACGTATTTGCCCCGGCTCTGCAAATCTGAGTAAGAAAACAGTCGAACAACGCTTCACACTGTGATGCTGCTTTAGCTGCCTTTCGCTGGAGAAAAGTCAAGGTCAAAATAATTGGCCCTGTCTCTTCTGGTGTCACTGACTGCCGTTCGTTTTTTTTATCCGCTATGTTGCCTCGGCTGTGTAGTAGCAGGTAAACAATGTATTATGGTCACCCTCCCATCGCAGCAGGGGAACTCTTCCTCTTCATAATTTAAACCGGGATACAAGAAAATAGGTCCCCTCTGTCTCGCCCTGCTAGTGATGCACATCGAGCTAACACCTCACAAAGTGATTCTTCGCTGAGCAAACATAACCACTCTTCTCAACACTTAGCCTAACACGATTGATACGCTTGGGGCGAGTCTTAGGAAACAGCAGGCGTTCCCCTCGCAGACGCACATGCGCACGCACACACACACACACACACACAAAATGAATAATGTACAGTATAATGAGTGTAAAACTCTGCCCCTGGCTTACAAGGTTGAATACATTCACATTTTATTCTGAGAAATTGCAGAGCAAAAATACTCCCAAATTACTGAAATCATTATACAACGATAAATATTGTTTCGGGATATTTGCTAAATGATCTCACGCTCTTTAAATCTGACTTTATTGCACACATGCTCTTGTATTTCTTCTATTGTGTATTCTTTTATAGACCTCTACTTTTTACTTCTTTAGCTTTCAATATTTTTCTCTGTACTTTTTTTTTGCTACTGTGCCGTTGCAACAACTGGATTTCCCCTCCGTAGGTCAATCACCGTTACGAAAATGTCACATGTGAGATGAATATTATATAATGTGAACTACAGACACTTTTCACAAGGGATTGCTTTTTTTTCAAACAATAAGCAAGGACATTTGAAACTCATGCTAGCTCTTGTAAACTGTATCAAGACATCTGTCTCTGTTTATAGCATAGATTTTAAAAAAACAATAGGACAGTGCTGCTCAGCGTTGTTACTAATCTGGCCTAGTGGCCACTTGCCAGCTTTTTCCCCACAGAGCACCTGTTACAGGACGACCATAAATAAGCTCTATTGTGAATCTTTCTATTATGAATTTTTGATCCATGGAGGTTTTATAGTATAAAACGTTCCTTAAGCTGAGAAAAGCAATTAAAAAATCGGTAACATCATCACAATGTAAAGTCTGTGGGCCAAGCAGGAACTTAAAGGCGGGGTGAGCAGGGGAAACCCATTCGATTCTCATTGGTTTGAATTGGTGCCTTCTTTGCAGCTGGTTTCTAGTTTTGCTACACAAATCTACATCATATAGGCTGGTAAAAAATGCATAGTGCACCTTTGATTGAAACCTTTGATTCACTTGTGATTGACTGTTTATACACAAGTGTATTAGAATTTCCACATGTTGAAACAAAACATTGTGCATGAAATTCAGTTCCTCACATGTGAATTCCACATTTTCAAACATTTTCAGCATGTGAACTAAAATTATCTCATGTGAAAATAAAATAATGCAATAAATGGATGTGAACAGGCAAAATTTCACGAGTTGACTGCCTTTTATCACAGGAACACACATTTCCACATAGAACAATCCTAACATTTTAACGAAGGATTGGCTTTTTTTCTCTTTTTAAAGAAAATATGTTTTTGTGCATTTTTCACACGTGGATTAGAATTATCCCACAGATCATCATGGCACATTAATCACGTGACACCTCATTTTCACACATTGTCACATGTGAACTGACATTTTAATGCATGCATTTTAACTACATTCACCCTGAAGTGACTTTTTCACACATGAATAAAAACAGTAAAATACAAACATTTATAGTTGATTGCCTTTGTTTCCACATGAAATTTACTTGGACATATGTAAACAACATTTATTGTGTCTTATCTTACAATATTACAAGTGAGCTCCGGTAGAGCTACTTCAACAGGATCATCACTGTCAATATAAGAATAGTCTAAGTACATTTCTATATGTGCCCTTCTGTTAAGAGTATTTGATTGATGATGAGAGACATGCATTAAATCAAGCAGCTCTTAGCTACCGGCCCATTAGCAACCAGGACTAATGAGCAGCATTAGAAGCCTCTTACTTCCTCTGCTGACCTCCCCTCACTGTTAAGCGTCATGCTCCAGTTCAAATACAAAATGTATGCTGCTAGAACGGCCCGTTGAGGCACGCCATACTCTCAGAAAATCCCACGATCAATGTCAAATATTGATTTTTATTCATTAAGTCCAGTCACAAGCCCTCTATGCATGTGGCTTTAACTCTGAAAAGCCTGTCAGAAACTTTCATTGCTATTAATAGGAACTGGTTGGTTGGGAAATGTGACTGCGTAAACTCGGAGGTGTGTGTGTGTTTGTGATAATGGATTTAGGACAGCGGTATGAAAGCTCAGGTGTACTACAGGGATTACTGCTAGAATGAGACGTTTTTCTTTTTTGTACCACAAATCGCAGATTAATCCCTCTTCATGATGGCTTTCTTGCAAAGCAAACAAATCGTTTCCTTGTTTCTCTCAGTCCTCGTCTGTACCACATTTTTTATTTTTTTTTTGCTCTAGTGAAGAAGAAACTTGACACCGGTGTAACACAAATAACATCGACTGCACTTGTAGCATGTAAAGATGATATTACTGTAGGGATCGCGGATGCCTGCTGTGCTGGTGTGTGTGTGTGTGTGTGTGTGTGTGGATGTCTTTGGTTTAAAAGCTCTCCGGTGCATCTGAATGATGATGTCACTGCTGGCATCAGTGGTTGACGAACAGGAACAGGGGAACCGATGGCTGCCAGCGTATGTGGCTAAATTAGGCTTGGGGACAGCAGACAACACTTTGGTGTCGCTGGGGGTCTAAGAACAGTTGTCACATGAACAACAGTGGCTTTAACCTTGGCACCCAGCTTACATTGCATCCCATCAGTGCGTTCCACTCACACCATCCCACCTTATTGACCATGTATGCGATCGTTCCATGAAGATACTTGGTGTACTGAGAAATGTTTGTTCTTTGGTCCATCCTTCCTCTCATTTAAGTCTTTATCTTAGTGTCATTTTCCCTGCATATCCGTCATATCTTACCAGATGATAGACCCTTTTCACAGCACACATTTTGCTTTGTAGAAGCAGGAAAAGCACAGGTGTGACCTGAGTCAGCATGAACAATACCAGTTTTCCTGGAACTGGGTCACCTAAATGGAATGCAGCCATCATTGGTGTTACGAGTTGTGCATTTCCTGCTTTGACAAGTCAAAACGTCAGCGGTGAAAAGGGTCTGTTTCAGAGGAGGTTTTTGAGAATGATTTCTAACAGACAAGCTCCATCTGCACCTCTTTTTGAAGAAAATATTAACTGCTGTCTAAAGCTTTAGGTACATGAATTGCAAGCAACATCTTCAAGATACTTTTAATATTTACCTCCACCCTTGTTTTCACATTTGTCCCTTTGTTTGTTGGCTGGTTTGTGACCAGGGTTACACAAAAACTACTCAATCGATTTCCACTAAACTTGGATGGAGGTTGGGTCTCGGACAAAATCTATCATATTTAGGTAGCTGGTATATTTGTGTTGCAGAGAAAAAAATGCTAAATTTGGTTGAGATGGTGGACAGAGCAACTTCTAGACAAGGCTGTCAATAATAGACGATTCTGAAAGTCCTGGAAAGATACAAGTTACACAATATAAGTAAGTTAAATAAATACGTTTTTTCTTACATGCAATGCGATCACTGATTATCTTGGGGCAGCTGTGGCTCAGGTAGAGCCAGCATCCTTTAAAGGAATGTCACAGGTTCGATTCCCCATGTCTGCATGTCAAAGTGTCCATGGGCAAGATACTGAACCCCAAACTGCTCCTGATGTGCTGGTCGGCACCTTGCATGGCAGCTACCGCCATCAGTGTATGAATGTATGAATTACTGTAAGTCGCTTTGGACAAAAGCATCTGCTAAATGCCCTAAAATGTAAATGTAAAATGTAAATTATCTCCAATATCTGCACATGGTATATAACTATAATATGGTCAGGGTAGTAGTGGAAGTAGTACTCAGATCCTTTGTTGAAATAAAAGTTACATTACTGTAGAGTAAAAACAGTCTGTTACAAGTAAAAACTCCTGCTTTTGGAAAAAAATAAAAACAAAAAACATTGAAACATTTACACTGTGAGGTCTGGACTGTATGACTTTACCTCCTGACAGTCAGCACCAACTGCCACAGACTGGTTCCCTCTGTCGTAATGCCCAAAGCATTACAATAATCTGCTTATTACAGTTATGCTTTGGGTGTCATGTGTCCCCCCCTCTTGATACTAAAATGGTCGCCTCCTTCTCCCTCCACATTTCCTCTCAATTAATCCCCTCATTTCAGCCCCGCTCCTAACAGCATCAAACTAACACATCATCACTTGTGGCTGACTGACTGGAATCAACACGGTGTGACAGCATCTTTGTTTTCACCGACGTCTCCGTTCAGGACGAGAAAAGAGACAAGTTGCTGAAGCCATCTGCACGAGGATCAAATGTAATCCTGCCTGACAAGCAAACCCCATAATGACTCTGTGCGCCTGCAGTCAAGTTTATTAACGCGAACAAGGCGGATATTGATGATGGTAAGCGGCATCACTCATATGCTGCAGTGCGCCTGTGGAGCATGTGGCTTCACTGTGGGCTGCTGGATAAACAAGCGATGTTCTATTCTCTCTTGTGCGTGTGGTGATATGTGAGGCTGGGTAAAAAACGTGGGAAGGCAGAGATCATGGAACATGTGGATGCCCTTGGGGGCAGCGTCCAAGGCACCTGAATGCCTACGAAGACATACATAGAGTGTACACACGCAAAAAAACATAAACATGCTGAAACAATAATTTCTCCTGCTATGTTCTTTCTAATTAGGCAAATTGCTCCTCTTCCTATAAACCCTTCAGACCTTGAGAGGATCGGACACTGATTATCAGAGACAAACGACCAATTAAAATAGAATACATGGCAAGGGTTCCTTACTCAATAATCAATCTCTCTAAATTATTAAATTGATGCAACTTTCCCTCTTGATCTCCCAAGTGTGCCATTACTTTGGCCTTAATGGATACACAGACGTATAATGCTGATCGTCCTGTAAGGGTCTGTTACAAATACCCTTGACTGGCTTTATCTTTATTAGGAGCTGCTTGTCCTGGGTCAGCACTTTGGGCAGGTGGGCTATTTACAGGAATGTAAATGTTCAAAGGCTTTCATGAGTCTCAAAGGGAGACTGTGGAGGGTGGACGGTGGATTGAGTGGATGTTGGAGACCGACCTCAGCATATGCATTTCATTTACAGAAGACCTGTTATGTTTCCTCTAGTGTGTTATATAGGTTCTTCTGCATGTAAAATATCTTGCAAGTTAAAAAGGTCAAAGTCTGCACCAACAGGAGCTCCTCTCTCCCACAGAAAACACTGCTCCTGAAACGCATCGTCAGCAGTCCGGCCTTTAATACTGTGACTTTGTGACATCACACTATGTCACCATGTCACACATTTGCATAATGAATGCCTAGCGGCCATGATTTTTTTCTACAACAGCTACTCTGTTGTTGTTAGCGGGGGTTGCTCAGGTGTATGTGAGCTGACCAATCAGACGGGACTAGATATTCGGGGCCTTAAAGAGACAGGAGCTTAATCAGTTCATGCTATCCAGCTCGCCCTAACGCATCCCCGCCCAGAGCTCCTGTGCTAGCAGTGTAAACCATAACACACCTCAGGTCCCTGAGCTCCCAGACCAAACTTCTAGCCGCAACGCTAACCAAGCCAAATAGCTAACTGCAGCTGCAGTTAGCGGTAACTGCAGTGATATGCTACACCCTGTTTGTTTTGAGTATGAATTTGACAGGTGGCCAATTTGTACATATTGTACCTTTAATAGTCATGTTTTTCTTGCTGGGTGTGTGTGCTTATTTGTGACATTGCACAGATTTATGAATAAAGTATGAAAACAATCAGCATGGAGAGAAAGTCATCTCTATCCTCCTGAATGCGTCTGTGAATAACATGAGGAGGGGGATTCAGAAAAGGAGAGTGTCAAGCGAGTGAATCAGAGAAAGATGGAAGAGAAGAGACCATGTGCATGACCGTCTGAGGAAATGAGTATAAATATCCCTCTTTCATGACTAATGAGCTACACACACACGCGCGCACACGCTGACAAAAATAGGCACTACTTTTTAAGCGAATTTCCTCACTCTCTTTTTAGATTAGTCTCCTTGGTAAATTCCACGAAGAACAGCTTACATGACCAAATACCTGCTAGTAATAAAAGATCTGCGGCTGGTGCGACAGATAAACTGGCTTCTTTTCTGCCGTGTGCATGTGCATGCACTCACGTACACAAGTATGTGTGAGGAGCGGGGAGTCACGCGTTACCGCAAAATGCTCCAGATGGGAGTACATGTGGGAGGACCACGGAATCTCCCCAAGTGTCTGTGCCGCATCCATGCCATATTTGGTGCTTCAGAGTATCGCTGTCAGTCACGCCAAGTTTCAAGTACAGTGTGTACATACAGCCGACCTCGGATAAAAAGCCTTTCCAAATAATTTCTAGTGTTTGTTTAACCCTGCTCAGGCCGCTCGAATGTTGGCATTTACGGTATCAGCGGTATTCACATGTGCCAGATGTTCACAGAAATGTATAATAAACTGACTTTGCTTGAACTTTCTGCGACTCTGGCTGGTCCTCTGTGCCTCTGTGACAAATCCAACCTATTTGGCGCCTAAAATACAACAAAGTCGGCTCAAACAAACCATAACAACCCTTGTGTGACATTAAAGCACCCTCAGCTGTAAATAAGAAGCCAGTCCAAGCGTGCTGGTCCCCCTGAAAGAGCCACTGTCCTCTCAGCTGCTTGAAGTACGCTCCAGGCATCCTGTATCCTGCCTTATGATCCCTGACCAGAAACAAGCACAATCTCGGATATCTACTTTATGATCTATGGGCTCCCCGGCACACACACATTTTACACACACCCGTCATCTCTCCGTCTCTCATGGTTTTCCTCTTCAGAGCAAGTGTCGGAGCACAATGTAGTATCTGTATCCGTGCATGTGTATGCTTGCACTGCAGCTCTTCCTGCCTGCTTCTCTCTCAACTGATCTGCAGCGGCGTTGGTGGGGGGCCGCCTACACACCGTCCTCATCAACAGCTGCATCCTGACTCCTCTAAAGTAGTAAGCCCCATTACCGATGCCAACACTTTGCCACCGAAAGCCTTCGACGGTGGATGTTCGGAGGGTTGAGAGTAACTTGACATGAGGGGAGCGGTTCCGTTTTTAGACACTTGCATAGTCACAGGCCATCGCTTCTCCTCGGGATGGACCGAGCGCACTCGCATTTCACATGGGGATACACCTATACAGACTGGAGCTGAAACCTCTAACAGGAAATGCAGACTGCTCTCGCACAACAGCAATGAAAAACATCCTGAGAGTGTGAGCTCCCGTTACTGTTGGTTATTGCCTGCTGTAAACACTCAAATAGAAGAGGGAGCCTATAGCAGCCCGGCTGCAGCTGGGGGAGGACAGATCCTGACACGGACATATCGCCTCTCCAGTGATGCATGGAGCACTAAGGCCTAGGGAACTTCCTCTTGACTTCCTTCAACCCTCAATAAAGCCAAAAAGAAAATTCCCCCAGGACGACCTCACTCCTCTCGCCCTCCAATCCTTTTTTTATTTTTTACTCCTCCTTCTCCTTCCTTTGAAGAGGCCACCTTTAACCCAGCAGTGAGAAGAGGATCCATTGTTTCCCCTCCCTCTTCCCCCACACCTGTCACTGTTGCTGCTTACAAAAAGGCCTCGGTGATGGGGAGATTGCTGCCTTTCATTTGTCTAGCCCACTGCACCGCTTACTGCGAAGCTGTAATTAGTGTCAAGAACAAATTTGTTGGTGCTAATAAGGCTGCAAGCTGTGGTGCTAGCAGGCAAAACATGGCTACACACAGAGCGGAGGGACCAGATGTAGCTGCTGCTGGCTGATAGATAGGTAGGCTGGGAGGCCGGTGTTTGAGAAGTGTCGCGCAGTTTTGATCTGTTCTGGCTGCACGGCTGTGTCAGTCTGTTGACAGTCTGTTGGTTGGCTGGTCGGTCGGCCACACCACTTTTGGTCTAGACTTTCCTGATACTTGACATTTTCTCTAATGCAATCAGCAGCCAAAGACAATGGGACTAAACATGACATGAGGGGAGCGGTTACGTTCATAGTCATAGTCTCACCTAGAATTTAGTTCTGATTGGCAAAATGTTGGCATGCTAACAAGCTATGTAACTTTGTCATTCAGTACATGTTGCTGTGCTGACACTGACACCAGGGGGCTTCAACATTTTTTAGGCCAAGGACCCTGAACTCATAGAGAGGTGTGGCAGGGAGAGACCCCCTACAACATAAGTGCAGTTTATATGTAAAATTCTGTTGCAGATTAATCTGCCTATGGTGCCTTATATAAAAAAGACAGCAGCAGTTATTGCATGGCAATTTCTGCGGTAGAGGGTATTTCAAAGTTACTTAGCTAACAGCTAAATGGCCAATATGTTTTAATAATATGTAATTAGTTGACTCATTAGTTGAACACCATTATGAATTGGTGCTGCACAGTGGTTTAGCATACGGTTAGGTTAGCTTGCTGACATGATTGAATGAGGAATCACGGATAGTCCATGATCAATGCTTTGTATTATATTTTATTTTTTGACAAGCTTATCTTTGCTAATAATGTGTTGGATTCATCTTATTGCCTAATTATAAAAACATTTAATGCCACTGTCATCATTTTTGCTAACTTCCTATAACAGTGATTACTCTTGGAATATAGAGCAATCTAACCATTAATTGAATGTTTTTAAAAATCACTTACAGCAGCTTTACGTTTTTGAAATTAAAAAAAAAAATCTTGTCAAACTAAAATTCAGTAGCCCACCTGCAAATACTCTGACGACCCCGGAGACCCAGGATGTTAACTCTTCGCCTTGTTACAGGAATGGCTGCCTTCCCACATGACAGGACAATACATCCGCTGCAGCCTCTCCTCGACACAATGTGCTACAAAGGTCTTATCATGACAAGCATGTGGTGTTGATGTCGCCAGAATTGAATCAGTCATGAAAGATGAATCTCTGATTTGGATGTGGCAAAAACTGCAGCGATACCTAGTTTGATATATTGCATTCCCCACAGAGACGTCCCATAAAAAAGTAAGTCGGAATAAAAAAAAAAAATAATGATGCTGGGGGATAAAGTATGTATACGCCTGACTTATTTGAGCCAAGATTACATTGTGACGTAGAAAGGAAAGCCTTGATGAAAAGATTTATGTACAATGAGATTTTCTCTAATCCATATAATGATGCCAAACGAGAATTCAGCACACAGGGCCGGCTGAAACCAGGCAATGTTAACGCAAAACCTTAACAGGAGCATGTTACACGGCCTGGGGCAGGGACAACATCATTTTATTTCCTATAAGATATAATAGCCAAATCAATCACTTCCATTTGAGATGAGGAAAGGAAAAACACAGCATTAATCTGTCTCTCTTTAAAGCTATAAGCGCTTTCTGCTCAAGAACTCCTTTCAAGCCTTCAGTGTAACTTGCGCGCCTTGAAAATAGATCTTTGAATATTTCCGGCAGAAGCGCTCCCAAAGTCACACCTTGGCCGTCTCACAGAGGCCCCCGTTATCAAAGGGGGTATTACTCCGGCGTATTCAGGGAGAGATAATCCATATGTACTGAGCGCTCAGCAGATATATGCCTTAGGAGAAGCCATTTCACACACCTATCACAAATTTATTGCTCATGAAAGAGGAACTAAAATCCTTTTCCTGCAGACTGAGGTATAAGCCCCAGTGTGCCTGACTGGGAGAAAACAACAGCGCTTATGTCGCTCAATTCACCTTGTTATTTGGGAAATGAACATAATTCAGGAATGGGAGTATCATTCGAAACAAAACTCAGCTTATTGGATGAAACAACTCGATTGGTGTAATTCTCAAGCCTCATTAAAGTGGCTAACAAGGTATGCGTCCCGTTCAATCCCTCACTGTTCTGAAGGTCTACACGCTCGCCGAATATTAGGTTTGATTGTCTATCCTTTCCTCCCTCCGGTCCTCCTGCCCCTCCCTATCGGATGTCCCTGTCAGTGCCGTCCACCTGAAACAAAGTTAGCCTGTTTATCAGATAGTGCACAGCGTGTCTGATTAAAGCTCTGCAGGACAATCTCTACTCGTCTGGCACACAAATTGAGCGATAGATTAGAGCCTGAGAGGAAAGGGGTTCCTAAAAAAAAAAAAAACCGAGACGACGCCAGTTTGTTAAATTACGCCGCGCGTCGGAAAAATAATGGGGATAGGAGTTTCCCGCATCGACATGCAGTGTGGCTAATCATTTGGTATTCATCATTACTTGTACAATTTTAGTTTCCTCCGACTGATTAAAGTCTGAGATGGTCTCTATAGGTGAGGAAATGGACTTTGCCTCGTTGTCTGTGCTATGCGCTTAATTGGAAAGAGTGCGCCTCAGTATCTCTCGGTAACTGAGGAGGTGGAAGATGGGAGAGGCCATTTTCCTTTTTATTGACTGAAGGTACTGTAAAATTCAGCCTCAGGCTGCACCCTCTCTGTTCACCTACTGTTTTTCACGGATGTTCAAAAATATGACCTTGTAATCTCACCACAGAGCACAACGCACTGTTATCTCCCCGTGAGACAAGCCTGTAATGTCCCATTACAAAGAATGCAAGAAGTGCTTAAAGCACGTTTTTAAAATACCAATGCTGTAAATGAAAAGAAAAAAGGAGCAAAGAGTTCGAGACCGTATCAGCGTTTATTCCTGAACGAGTGTTAGTGTTGTGATTGAGTGCATATTCAATTTAATTGAGAATACATTTACTGACAATAAACACGGTTATGAATCAGCACTGGGCGATATGGAGAGAAACTGAAATGACAACAATGTCAACAAGAAAAGACAACAGCGTCGCATTTTGAAAGGAACGCAGTGCCCTCCCTGTTTCACATATTGTCTGTGTGCCGTTGCTGTAATAAAGTGGCAAACAGGAGCAGCTGCAGCTCTGAAATGAAAAATTACATGACTCTTCAAACTGGGAAAATGTGGAAGGAAATCAAATTAGTTTCTAATGCTCAACAGTACGACTGAACAGTTGTTGAACTTAACATCTTAATGTTATCAAGCATGTTTTCTCAAGTTGACTTCACTTATGAAGTGGAAACAGACTACGTTGTCTCTCCCAGGCCTTTTCAAGTGGTATCACTCTTGGTAGCAGCTTCTTCCTCAGTGAAGCAGCTACCATCAACTCAGAACAAAACATGAGTTTATTCATTCATTTAGTTAATGATGGAGATGTGAACGCTGATAGGAATGGTGCCAGGCTACCAGCCTGACCGCATCACCAGAGATGGTGGCAGACAAAATAGCATCGAGAGAGTGAGGTTCATAGCTAAGCGATCTAAATGCTGACGGTATCAGTATTCTGCAGTCATTACCTTGTGCAATCAATCATACTACAGTTAGTTGGGGACTATATAAATAATTAAATATGCTCTACCTCTGTAATATGGATTTGTTTTTAATTGAACAAGCATTGTCAATTTAATTATACGAAGTACTGAATTGAAGCAACTACATTTCGTTTTATCTTTTC